>NW_027668922.1:0-26769 GCF_964194185.1 Rhinolophus hipposideros | reverse complement strand
TTTTCAGCTTTCCCTTCTCTATCTCATTTTCTTCCTGCCACCTTGAACTATTTGCCATTCTCAGCATATATTGTAGTCCATTCTATGCAGTCACTAAGAACAACAATAGTGATACAGCCGGAGTACCCCTGTGGCTCTTAATGATTTAATGTGACACTGAGATTGACCACTGGATGGGTATTTGGTATGCCACTCATGCCACTCATCATGACTGATTATGTACACTTGGCTTTATGTGTCTTTTTAAACATTTCTTAGCACTAAGAAATTCTCAGAATATTACTTTTTTTCAGTCTGCCAAAAATTAAATTGATATGATTGTTATTTCAACTATTATTTAGAATTTGCTGCATTTCAGGTATGGTTGGTGTGACCTATGTGAAAGTGTATGCCATTGTCACATCATTTAACCCATATTAATCAGACAAATAAGGATTAAGAAATGGGATTTTAGATCACATTGTGCTGAAGAGGTAATGTAATTTTAAAAATACTAAACTAGGCTGATATCTGGAGTTCTCTGTTATACTAATCATTTACGTCAGCGTAATAGTTGAGATTTGTATATATGTCTTAGATATACATATCCTATGAGACGTTATCACTTGTCAGATTTGACAGCTGCATAACAACCTAAGGGGAAAATAACTGTAAAGAAAATAGATTTGTAGAGACTTGGAACCTTTAGGGTATGACAAGTTTGTCTATAGAGAATTTGTAAACAATATATAAAGACATTTCCCAAAAGTAGATATAGTAGAAATAATCTAAATACAAAGTGAAGGTCATATTTATTTTTCAGGAATAAAATTCTGGATTTCCTAAAAATTAAGACACAAAAAGAAATAACCCATAAGATTAAAGTTCTGATATTTTAAAGTTTATTTTCAGAAATCTTAGTAATTTCAAATTAACATACAGATGAAATCACCAATAACGTTCTCACCACTACACTAGAAGAAAACAATGAATTACTTCCAAGTTAAAAAGTCCATATTAACTAAGTTCTACTTCAGTGTTGAATACTACTGTGTAAGACACTATTGAATGGTTACCATGGTTTAACCCCATGTTTCAATTTCCTCATCCCCTTTTCACCCCTACTATGAAGAATGAAAAAGCTAAGTAAGCATGTTATCAGTCACCATTTTCAGGTGGCACTTACCATATAAAACATATAGCAGTTGTATGGTATATCAAAAATTAATAAAGAAAATCTAAACTAAAGTTGGAGTGAGCAAGGTTTGTAGAGGGAGCTCTCATGCCTACCACTTGAAGTCATTGACTCCCAAAAGGAAGATATCAATCACAAATCCCAACAGGAAAAGAAGTACCTGCACTCCCATATAGGAAGTGCAACTACTTTACTACCACAGAATGAGAATGGAATATTTTCCTCTCACCCAGCACCAAACCCAGCTATCAGCCAATGATTGAAATAACAGAGTTCAGCCAATGAGCAGCCATTGTCACCTGAACTCTTACTTTCCTTCCATGAACTTTTACTTTTCTCTTGCTGATGATTTTCTTGTCCCACGCACTCTCTAGAAAAGCCTCCCATCTTGTATAAGCCCACAGAGTATCTCTCTGCTTGCTAGATAAGTTGGTGCCCAATTCGTGAGTTGTTTAATGAAGCCAATTAGATATCAAATGTACTCAATTAAAATTTGTTTATAAACATGTAAGTGGAGGTTTGCTGGGGGGAGGCTTTTGGGAAAGGGATTTTTCTGATAAGGGAAATTTCTATCTTAAGTGATGGTTAGAAAAGTTGAAGTCTGAAGGTTCATTTTGTGATGCTGAGAGATAGCTAAAGAAAACATCTGAAATCTTGAGCTACTGACTAACATCAGTAGCTACCTACCTTCAATTCTTCTATTAAGAGAGTAATAATTCTCTATTTTTAAACCAGGGTTAGTTTTTTTGTTATCTATTGCGGAAACATTTTCTGATTGCCGAATCCTCTTATATATGTGTACTGATTATGATAAATAGATATCACTAATTTTGGAAACATTACTTTAAAAATAAACATAAGTTGAAAAGCTGTCCTACTTGAATGGTCACCTTGAATGTCTTGAAATTTCTCCAAGGAGCCCAAAAGATCTCCAGAATTCACAAAAGTGTTTTGGACATATGGAAAGAATAAGTAGAAAAATAGGTTATTCTGATTTTAACTAGAATAGATCTACTTTTTTTAGTAGGCTTTCATGTTAGTTTTCTTTTGAAAACATAAGTTTATGACTAAAATATTTCCAAAAGCCACTACTGGAAGGACAAGTAAATAATGTACTATGAGTCAAAAATCCTGGCTTTTTGTTCTACACGCAGTTTGTGACTTCTCAGCCATATTGCCTCTGATGAAACAATGTTTTTAATCTTTGAATGATCAGATGCACTCCACATACATTTATATGCAAACTTTCATTTTATAATTAGATGAATTGCACAGAAATTTTTCTGGCAATGACTCACAAAGTTTTTTTTAATTAATTTTATTGGGGTGACAATTGTTAGTAAATTTACATAGATTTCAGGTGTACAATTCTGTATTACATCATCAATATATCCCATTGTGTGTTCACCACCCAGAGTCAGTTCTCCTTCCATCACCATATATTTGATCCCCTTTACCCTCATCACCCACCCCCCACCCCCTTACCCTCTGGTAACCACTAAATTATTGTCTGTGTCTATGAGTTTTTGTTTCTCATTTGTTTGTCTTGTTCTTTTGTTGTTTTTGGTTTATATACCACATATCAGTGAAATCATAGGGTTCTCTGCTTTTTCTGTCTGACTTATTTCACTTAGCATTATTCTCTCGAGATCCATCCATGTTGTCACAAATGCTCCTATATCATCTTTCCTTAATGCCGAATAGTATTCCATTGTGTATATGTACCACAACTTCTTTATCCATTCATCTATCGAAGGACATTTTGGTTATTTCCATGTCTTGGCCACCGTAAACAAAGCTGCAATGAACATTGGCGTACACATGTCTCTATAGAGAAATGCTTTTATATTTTTGGGGTAGATACCCAGGAGAGCGATTGCTGGGTCATATGGTAATTCTATTCGTAATTTCTTGAGCAATATTAAAAAAAAAGAACAATACTGGAGTTATCACACTCCCTGATTTTTCCTTGTACTACAGGGCTATAATAATCAAAACAGCTTGTTATTGGCGGAAAAACAGACACATAGACCAATGGAATAGAATTGAGAACCCAGAAATAAAACCACATAAATATGGACAGATAATTTTTGACAAAGAAGCTAAAAACATAGAATGGAGGAAAGACAGCCTCTTCAGTAAATGGTGCTGGCAGAATTGGATAGCTATGTGCAAAAGAATGAAACTGGACTGCTATCTGTCACCATGTACCAAAATTAATTCAAAATGTATCAAAGACTTAAGCATAAGACCTGACACAATAAACTGCATTGAAGAAAACATAGGTACTAAACTTATGGACCTTGGGTTCAAAGAGCATTTTACGAATTTGACTCCAAAGGCAATGGAAGTAAAAACTAAAATAGACTCACAAAGTTTTAAGCACTGCTTCATAGTATTATTGCTTTAGAAAATGTTTGTGTCTATGTATAAGTTTTAAAATTTGGTGAGCTACCTAATATTTCTAATATGTGATTGATTAATCATTAAATGAAGATTGAAGACAAACAGAAATATCAATAGGTGGATATTTTTGCATGAACACCTACCTCACATAAACTGAAAATTGCATACAGGGGATGATATCTTAAAGGGAGGAGATATAGTGAGCCAATTTGGCAAAGTAATATGTTCTGTACCGTTGTTTTAATAAAAATTGTATGTACTTCTATGTTCATATGATGCTGGTATCCTTAAATAAACTCTATTAAACAGGTATCAAAAAAAAATAGAAAAGTTAGGAATAAATAATGAATATATATATGAAAATAAAAAGTTACTCATTTGAACACTAAGAATATCCAAATTGCCCCTTACATACTTTACATGAACCTTAAAAGGGTGTGAAATTTGAAACCTTCTTTTTCATGTAATCGGTTTTAAAATCCTTCTTTAAATTACTTCATGTCAATTTTAAACTAAAATTAATTTGATATTTGCAAAGATATAAAAGTACCATAGTAACTGAAAAAAAAATGAAATCTTTAGCAAGCAAGACTTTCATTTCTCCAGCGAGAGAGAGAGAGAGAGAGAGAGAGAGAGAGAGAGAGAGAGAGAGAGAGAGAGAGAGAGAGACTATTTTACCAAGATTAAATAATACTTATGCCATTACCACTAATTTTCATAGTAGGAAACAGGTGAAAATAGCAGTGCCTACTCTTTTGCTCATTCCATGCTAAGAGTTCAAATGATGGAAAGGTGTGAGTGCCCTGTCCTGCCAAAATAACTCTCCTTGGATGATCACAGGAGGAATAGTTTTAGCTTTAAAATGATTCTTATAATTTAGAGCTCACTAAATATGGGAAAATATAAACTTGACCTTTAAAAGCAAAAGAAAAAAATGAATTAGATTAAACTCTTCCAAAGTCCTTCTATGCATTCTTAGTTTTTGTGTGTGTCTGTTCCAATTCCTGATAATGGTTCCTACTCTTTCTTCTCCACTCCTTCCTTCCTTCATTTTTTTAACAGTGTATGTCATCTGATACCTATATGTAATCAAGTTTTTTATAGTTATAGTTTATCAGCCACTCCTATGGGCTCTTCCCTTCATAATGCCATAGTCTTTGGCATTAGCATTTCTATGAAATTACACATTTTATAGTGTTTCCTTTTTATTTCTTTCTCCTCTGACATCTTCTCCTATCAAGATCGATCTTTTTAGTGAGGAAAGTTAGCCAAGTGTTAAAATGATTTCTGCTACTGTTGACCACCAACTACTATTTTATTGGTACTTTAAGGTCCCTTCAGAAGCCTTTTAAATAAAAATTTCTGGACTTTTGAAAGTTATATTCAGTCACCACTCATTCTTAAAGGTATCAATAGCTAAGCCCTTTATTAGAAACATGAAATAATCATTGGTAAGTATAAAATGCTTCTTTTGTTTTGGCACCTGCAAACTGCTTTATGTAAATTATCTCACCCACCCCTCAACACCCCATTTTGTTTAATTAAAGCATCTCAGGAAACGTTAAAAAAGTATTAGAAGTATTTTAGTGAATTAAATCAGTGTCACTCCACAAATTCTCTCTCTCAGTTGCCTTATAGGTAAGCACAGTGTAGTCACAGCCCTGAGCTTGGAGCCTTCATGTTCTTGATGTGAGCAGTAGGGACTCATTATATATTCTAAGTATTGTTGTAACTGGAAATTTCTATGAAAGCTCATATTTCTCTGCTCATGTTCTCTCCAAAAAGGCACATACTATTTTGCTCTCCAAAAACGATCTCATTACAGTGGATATCCAAGGTAGATTTATAGACTATAACATAGTAGATAGATAAATAGCTATATATAAATATATATCTGTATCTATCTATCTGTCTATCTATCTACCTATTTATCTATAGATCTATCTATATATAGATCTATAGATCTACCTATATATATATAGATATGCATAAATTTCTAAAATGAGAAATTCACAAATATGTGGAAATTAAGCAAAATATAAAACACAGGAAATAAAAATGGAAATTAGAAATATTTTGAGATTAATGTAAATAAGTATAATACATACAAAACTTTATAGGATATTGATAAACCAATGATTAGAGGGAAATTTAAACCTTTAAACATTTACATTAAAGAAATGAGAAATATCTCAAATTACCATCATACTCTTCCACCATGAGGCACTGATAAAAGAAAATTAAAACTAAAGCAAACAGAAGGAGGGAATTATAAAGATCGGTGAGGAGTTAAATAAAATAAGGAATTGAAAAACAATAGAAAAATCAACTCAACTAAATTTTGGTGTTTTAAAAAGATCAACCAATTTAACAAAAGTCTAACTGTATTTGCCAAGAAAAAAATGAGAGAATAGATTACTAAAATCACATATGGAAAAAGAAGCACTACTATAGATATTACAGAAATAAAAAAAGAAAAAAGATTATAATGGAATAGTGTGAACAACTACATGCCAAAAAATTGGATAACAGATGAAATAGACAAATTCCTTTAAAGCCAAAAACTACTAAAACTGATTCAAGAAGAAATGAAAACTCTGATGAGACCATATATACAAACAGAGGTACTCAATTGGTAATTTAAAGATCCCCCAAAAGAACAATCTTGCTCAGATGGCTTCACTGGTAAATATGATCAAACATTTCAGAATAATTAATATCAATTCTCCACAAACACAAGGTCTTCCAAAGATTAGAAGAGGAAGACATAATTCCCAACTCAATATATAACTTGACAAAAAATAACATTCCTTCATCATAAAAACACTCATCAAAATAAAAATAAAAGGGAATTTGCTCAACCTTGTATAGGGGAGCTATGGAAAAACTGCAGCTAACATCATATGTAACAGTGAACAAATTTCTCCTAATACAAGGAACGAAAAAAGGATGCCCACTCTTACCGCTTCTCATAGCGTTGTTCTACTGTAGCTGGGGAAATGCTCAAGAAAAAGAAATAAATGCATCCAAATATGAAGGAATAAATAAAACAATTTTTATTTTCACATATTACAATGTTGTATATGGAAAATTCCAATGAATCCACAAAAATTTTAAGAACTAATAAACAAGTTCAGCAAGTTTGCAAAATATAAGATCAAAATTAAAAACAAAAAAATCGTATTTCCATATGCTAGCAAAGGTAATCCAGAAATATCCCCCCCCCCAGGGAAAGTGATATAATCAGATATTTATTTCATTTGACATTGCATCTTCAACATTTTTACAAATTATTAAAATCATCAAATTTCAATATTTATTTATTGTTTATTTATTTATTTATTTTCCCACTTTTCTTTTTTTAAATTTATTGGGGTGACATTTGTTAGTAAAATTACATAGATTTCAGGTGTACAATTCTGTCCCACATCATCCATATCCCATTGTGTGTTCACCACCCAGAATCAGTTCTCCTTCCATCACCATATATTTGATCCCCCTTACCCTCATCTTCCATGCCCCACCCCCCCTTATCTTCTGGTAACCACTAAACTATTGTCTGTGTCTATGAGTTTTTGTTTCTCATTTGTTTGTTTTGTTCTTTTGTTGTTTTTGGTTTATATACCCCATATCAGTGAAATCATATGGTTCTCTGCTTTTTCTGTCTGACTTATTTCATTTAGCATTATACTCTCAAGATCCATCCATGTTGTATCAAATGTTCCTATATCATCTTTTCTTATTGCCGAATAGTATTCCATTGCGTATATATACCACAACTTCTTTATCCATTCATCTATCGAAGGACATTTTGGTTGTTTCCATGTCTTGGCCACCGTAAACAAAGCTGCAATGAACATTAGAGCACATATGTCTTTATGGACAAATGTTTTCAGATATTTGGGGTAGATACCCAGGAGAGGAATTGCTGGGCATATGGCAATTCTACTCGTAATTTTTTGAGGAACCTCCACACTGCCTTCCATAACGGCTGCACCAGTCTGCATTGCCACCAACAGTGTATGAGGATCCCTTTTTCTCTACAGCCTCTCCAACACTTGTTACTATCAGTCTTGTTGATGATAGCCATTCTGACTGGGGTGAGGTGATATCTCATTGTGGTTTTTATTTGTATTTCTCTGATGATTAATGATGTTGAGCATATTTTCATATGTTTATTTGCCATTTGTATGTCCTCTTTGGAGAAATGTCTCTTCAGGTCCATCCTGAAACATCAGACTATACATTCTTTTTGAGTGTACATGGAACATTCTCAAGGATAGACCATATATTGGGACATAAAATCATCCTCAGTAAATTTAAGAAGATTGCAATCATACCATGCATGTTTTCTGATCACAAGGCTTTGAAATTGTATATCAACTGCAAAAAAAAGCAGGAAAAAACACAAATACACGGAGATTAAACAACATACTTTTAAAAAACTACTGGGTCAAAGAAGAAATTAGATATCAAAAGATACATAGAAACAAATGACAATGAAAATACATCCTACCAAAATTTTTGGGATGCAGCGAAAGCAGTTTTAAGAGGGAAATTTATATCATTACAGGCCCATCTCAAGAAGCAAAAAAAATCCCAAATAAATAATCTCATATTACACCTTAAAGAACTAGAAAAAGAAGAACAAGTGAAACCCAAGGTCAGCAGAAGAAAGGACATAACAAAAATCAGAGCAGAACTAAATGAAATAGAGAACAAAAAGACAATAGAAAAATTAATGTGACAAAGAACTGGTTCTTTGAAAAGATGAACAAAATTGACAATTCCTTGGCTAGACTCACTAAGATAAGGAGAAGACACTAATTAACAAAATCAGAAATGAAAAAAGGGAAGTTATCATGTTCACCACAGAAATACAAAGGATCATCCAAGAATACTTTGAAGGACTATATGCCACATAATTCAGTAACGTAGAAGAAATGGACAAGTTCTTAGAAACATATAGCCTTCCAAGGCTAAACCATGAAGAACTGGAAAATCTAAACAGACTGATCACTAGTAATGAAACCCTTCCCAAACCCTTCCCAAAAGCAAAAGTCCGGGACCAGATGGCTTCACTAGTGAATTTTACCAAACCTTCAAAGAGGATCTAATACCAATCCTGCTCAAACTCTTCCAAAAATTTGAAGAAGGGACAGTACTCCCTAACTCATTTTATGAGGTCAACATTACCCTGATACCAAAAACTGGTAAGGACAACACAAAAAAAGAAAACTACAGACCAATATCTCTGATGAATACAGATGCAAAAATTCTAAACAAAATTCTAGCAAATCGAATACAACAATTCATTAAAAAGATTATTCACCATGACCAATTGGGGTTCATTTCTGGGGCACAAGGATGGTTCAACATCCACAAATCCATCAATGTGATACATCACATAAACAAAATAAAGGACAAAAATCATATGATTATATCAAGTGATTCAGGAAAAGCATTTGACAAGATACAACATCCATTTATGATTAAAACAATAAAATAGGTATAGAAGGATAATACTTTAACATAATAAAGGCCATATATGACAAGCCCTCAGCTAATCTCATAATTAATGGTGAAGAACTGAAGCCCTTTGTTCTATGTTCAGGAACACGACAGGGCTGTCCCCTATCACCTCTGCTTTTCAAGATAGTGTTGGAAGTCCTTGCCAGAGCAATCAGGCAAGAGAAATAAAAGGCATCCAAATTGGGAATGAAGAAGTTAAATTATCACTCTTTGCAGATGACATGATGCTATATATAGAAAACCCTAAAAACTCCACCAAAAAGCTATTAGAAACAATCAACGAATACAGTAAAGTTGCTGGCTACAGAAATAAAATTAAAATCTTTATAAATTCAATTTACAGTAGCATTAAAGATTAAAATACTGAGGAATAAATGCAACAAAATAAGTTTAAAAGCTTTATGCAGAAAACTAATACATGTTGAAAGAATTTAGAGGATACCTACCAAACGAAAAACATTACACATTCATGGATCAGAATCTTATTGTTAAGATGACATTGTTTTCCTAATCAATCTACAGATTCAGTGCATTCCCTATCAATGCAGAAATTGGCAACCAATCCTAAAATTCATATGGAAATGTTAGGGACCTAAAACAGCCAAATAATCTTATTAAAATAAGAACAAGTTTTGAAGACTCACACATCTCAATTTTCAAATTTTGCTGCAATGTTACAATAAGCAAAAGAGTGTGATGCTGGTATTAGAATAGACATGTATTTAAATGGTGTGGAATAGAGAGTCCAGAAATAAACTATATATTAATTGGTTATTGATTTTTGACAAACATGCCTGGATAATGCAATGGGAAAGAAATTGTTTTTTCAACAAATAGTGATGGGACAAGTAGATACTAATATGCATAAGACAGATATTGGACCCCCCACATCACAACATACACAAATATTACCTCAAAATGGATCATAATCTAAATATAAAGCTAAAAACATACATTGTTTAGAGGAAAATTTAGGAGTAAATCTTTATGACTTTGGATTAGGTGAAACTTCAGATATCACACCAAAATCAGAAAAAACAAAAGAAATCGGAAAAAGTGGACATCATCAAAATCACTTTTTGTTTCAAAAACCACAATTAAGAAAGTAAAACACAACCTAGAAAATGGGAGGATATATTTGCAAATCTACATCTGATAAGAAGCTTGTCTCGAGAATATATAAAGAATTACTACAACTTAATTATAGAAAGATAAAATAACTGAATTTAAAATTTGGCAATGCATCTGAAGACATCTTTCCAAAGAAGATATAAAAATGGCCAATAAGCGCACGAAAAAATGTTCAAGATTATTAGGCATCAGGGAAATCAAAATCACAATGAGATATCACTTCACATTCCCTAAGATGGCTATAATCAAAAATATATTGAATATCGAATATTGTTGAGGATGTAGAAAAAATGGCAACACCCATACATTACTGGTTGGAATATATTGGATTGGTGCAAAAGTAACTGAGGTTTAAAAGGTTAAAAATAATTGCAAAAATGGCAATTATTTTTGCACTAAGCTAACAAAATGATGCAGTCATTTAGGGAAATGATTGAGCAGTTTATTAAAATATTAAACATACAGCAGTTAGGAATTGTACTCCTAGATATACACCTAAGAGAGACAAAAACATACAGTCACACACCATACTTTATATACATACTGTGGAATATTAGTAATGGAAAGGAATGAAGTACTGATATATGTTACAACGTGGATAAACCCTGAAAATGAGCTAAGAGAAAGAAGCCAGTAAGAAGACACAAATTGTATGATTCTACTTTTTTGAAATGTTCATAACATTAAATCCACAGAGGCAGAAAGTAGAGGAGTGTTTGCCTAGGGCTGGAGGATTGAGGGGAAATTTGGAGTGCTGTTAATGGCTACAGGTTTTGTTTCAGGATGATGAAAATGTTCAAAAAGTGATTATGGTGGTGGTTACGTAAGTCTAAAGAGTTTCTAAAACCCAGTAAATGGAACACCGTAAATCGGTATTTACATGACATGTTAGTTATACTTCAATAAAGATGTTGTATACAATTTAATTTTTTTCATACTGATGCACCCAAGGTATCAGTTTCAGTTATTATCTCTCTCTCTCTCTCTCTCTCTCTCTCTCTCTCTCTCTCTCTCTGTCTCTCTCTCTCTCTCTCTGTCTCTCTCTCCCTCTCTCTCTCTCTCTCTCTCTCTCTCTCTCTCTCTCTCTCTCTCTCTCTCTCTCTCTCTCATCTTTATTGCTATCATATCTTTCTGGATATCTTGTGCAGAGTGAAAGCTGGCTAATTTATGAAACTGTAATGTACATCTTTATATCTTGTCTATGTTGTTTAGCAGTTTTTTTTCTCAAATTTACCTTTCCTCAATTATATTGATTTTTACATTTTTATATTTATTTTTAAATTAGCATGCTCTGCCTGTTTCATTGAAATCGTATCCTTTCAATGACCTCTGGTATTTTCAAATCCCTCATTTCCTTTGTTCCTCAAGTTATCTCTTTCTCTTTTTCTTTTAATTTTTTTCAGTTTGAATATCCTGGCCTTTGTCTTCCATGCTACTATTTTCTTCAAATATTAGGCAAGCAACAGGAAGTCTGTTCCCTTGACATTTTTTATTATTAGTAGGCTACTTGCAGGATAATCACATTTTGCTGGAACAAATACTGAAGCGAATAAGATTCTGTTCTGGAATCCAACTCCCATATTATCTTTTCCAGTTCTTTGTAAAGAGATCATTGCTTAATTTTAATGTCTTTAGAAGACTTGTATGTGTGTGTTTGTGTGTAATCTTTGGTGAAAAATTTCTTAATACTTTGAATATAGCCATAGGAAAAGGAGAGTGGATGATTGCCATATATATCAACCTTCAACTAAACCTCAGCTTTAGGTTTCATTTAATAATCTTAAACACAATTGGCCCAATCTATTCTGAGAACCGATTCTCTCTTAGGTTATGCAAGATAGATTCTATTCCTCCTTCCTTAAATGCCCTCCACGCATGCACTGGAAAGCATATGTTTTCTTTCGTCTATCAGCATTTTTGCAGCATCGTTAAGTCTTCAAAATGTATTGCAGTCTTCCCTCAACTGATGTCTCTCATTGCATCTTTTTTATTTTTATGAGTTTACACATTATTGGATTTTCAAAAGTGAATTTGAGATCTCACAATATCATGGACATTGGTATGTGTATTCTCTCCATATTACTTCAGAGGTTATTTTAAAATAATAAAATAGGTGATTTATTATGATGATATAATCAAATTTATTTTACAATGGTTACTTTCTAAGATTGAGAATTCTTATATTATTCTGGTCCCTAACAGGAGTTGTCTTAGTATAAATCGGATAGTTTCACATGTCACCAGAAAGAAATCAAGTTGAGGTAGAGACTTGTATATATCAAATCTCCTCTGTAGATAGTAATCAATTGATATGACTGAATCCGATTTTTAGAAACATCTATTAAGAAAAAAAAAATGCCATGACTGGGCCTTAATTAGCACTTTAAAAGCAATGTCTGAACAAGAGAATTATCACACTCAGGTTAATATTGATTTGCATAATTATAACTGCCTATTACAAAATAGATGAACCAAGCCTTTTTTTTCAAACATTTTTTTTTTCTCTCTATGAAATCCCTACAGAAAATGAGAACCATTAAAACATCAAGTCGCTAACAGGTGTGGAAGAGAATAGAACCAGCTGTCTGTCAAGTGTATGCTAGCATCAACAGTGTGCTCAATAAATACTAAGTAACAAAGATTATCACTAAATAACAGGATCGACAAATAGACCAGGTTTTCTCGTGGGAAATGTTCAGAAACATCTGTCCCCTGTAGGCCTCCAGGCCAGCTGGGACGTGGTTGCCAGTCTATGGGATCTTTTGAATAATCTCTAGCAAATTCCACAATGAAATAAAAAAACGAACAAAAAGGATAGTGCATCATTTATTGTGAAATGATTGCCCAGTCATTTTACATAAAATTGACATTCATGCTGTTGTATCATACTTGATTTCATCTTATAAAACTATATTACTAGTATTTGAAGTAATTACTTTGACCCCTCAGTCTGTAATATAAATATCATAACATGAAAACCTAAGTGTATAGAGTGAATACTTGTATTTTTGTTAGCAATTTGAAAAGTTATGATACAATTCATATACTATAATCTGTTATGAAACAATACATTGTTTTTTAAAATAAGAAAATATGATGGTATAGGAAGATAGTGGCACATTTAAATTTTTTGATTGTTTTGTATTTGTTGTTTTAAAACAAAACACCCCTTTAACTGTCTTGAACTGAGATTTTTCTAATATTATTTATCACGGAATCTCTAAAAGAAAAAAACAAATATAGTATTATATGGAAATGGTACCCTACATATTATAAATGAGCAACAACTGTTGAAAAAAATGAGTCCCCCCTTTGTAATGTAATGCATTTTTTTATTGCAGTAAATACTTATAAAAATTTTCATTAGGAATGTTTATTACTACTTCACAATGTTTTTCAAGAATCACCATTATCTAGTTCCAGAACACTCTCATTACTCCAAAAGGAAACCCTGTTTCCATTCAAGAGTCAATCATCCTTCATTCCTCCTCTGCCAACTTGGGGAAACTGTTAATATTTGTTTGCCTCTATGGATTTGCCTATTCTGGATATTTCATATAAATAGAATCATGCAATAAGTGATTTTTGTTGTTGTTCTGTTTTTAAACAAATATTGCATTAGTTCAAGTCCTCTGAGAGGCAGAAGCCAAAATGAGATTAGATGTGCAATAGGTTTATCAGGGGAAACTCCTCTGGGGGAGGTGAGTAGGGACAGGTGACACGGAGAGCCATCTTACTGAGATGCAATTTTGAACATAGTGAAGAAGAATGGTAACAAAGGAGGGTTGCATAGACAGAGTCCAGACTACAATGCAGTTATTAGCAACATTTGTCGAGCCTGCTGCGGAGTCCTTACACCAGTTACGTGTCAGAGTTGTCCCGCCTCTGGCAAGATCGGGCTCCTATAACACTTCTTTTTTTTGTAATTTCAATGCAAAAGAAGCACCAAGGTATCTAGTTAATAATACTTTATTAAAGCTGAAAGGACATTCTGGAAATACTTATCCTAATAAGTATTTAGGATAATACTTATCCTAAATATTAAAATAAGACTGACATACAACCGGTGTTCTTTACCACAAGAAAGCAGTGCATTATAGGAAATTCCTCTTCAAAGCTAGCTTTCAACAAACAGAAATAACATTTCTGTATTTTATTCATATTAACTAAAACTAAAGCTAAACAATGTATCCTTCGTAACAGATGATATGATATTATTTGCTTTCTAAATGTAGAAGAAATTGTGTAAGAAGGATTAAGTTGAATATATAATAAATAGCTCTGTAAACAAAAAGGGTAACGCTGAATTTAATGTAATGGTACTTGCTGAGGGTATCACATTTTTTTCAAAAATGAGAAAGCTAAGCATGTGCTCATTAAAATTTGTTTTTCAACATTTTGTTGTCTAAAATATACAGGAGACATATTTTTACTCTGCTTTTAAAACTGTCACAACCTTTTAAAAACAGAAATAGTTATGTGGATAATTTGGGTTTTGAGGGGAGAGTTACCATTCTATAATAAAAAAAATACACCACATGAGTAAATGCTACAAACTGGCTTTCTATAACTTTATTTTGTGGGGAATGGGCGTTTGATTACATTAAGTAACTGAAATTATGTTATTATTGATATTGTTGTTTGTCCTAAAAATGCATTCTTGTATTAGTGACCTTTCTACTGTATTTAATCATTTCTAAAAAACACATTTATTCATATTTTAATGTATGTGAAATCAGAATGTATTTTTATTGAATGATATCTTAGATTTGATAAAACAGAATAATGTCTTTGTGAAGAAACACAGGAAAAAGGTTTGCTTATACCAAGATACACTTTTCTTATCACATATGAATTCTATTTTCTGAGATTCTGGTGAAGAATTAATCATAAAGGTGGTTCCTTAGGTGAATTTAACATCATTTCTTAAAGTATCACATAAGTGCTAATTTACTTTAGATTCCACCATATTTTTTTTGGTAGAGTGGGTATGGACCAAGTTTTAAAATATAACAATCTATCCTAAAAGTCCTTGTAGTCCTGTATGTGCAAAAGATTTAAAGATTTAAACACTTAAAGAACATGTATTTTCCCAAAAGGAAAAACATACAATTATACTCTATTTTTTCTTTCAAAAAAGGTGACCATGTGAAGTGAACTTTGTCATTTTTAATAACATTATTTCATATGATCATAAAATATTTTTAAAATTAATATTTATAAAATATTACATTATACATAATAAAACAATTTTGTATTGGGACTAATGTTTCAAAAGTCATTTTGACTGATGTATTTAAATTTGACTATTGAATCTATCAAGTAAGTGGCATTAATCATAGTGAAAGTGAATGGGTTTGATGTATATGTCAAATCTTTGTAATGGGAAGAGGAATAGAGTGCTGATTGCTTTAAGAGATGCTTCTCCATCAAATGTGCCCTTACCTAATTCATATCTTCCAACTTCTACTCTCTGCTGGAATTTTTTATTTTTTTATTTTTATTTTTATTTTTTCATTTTTAAAAGCTTGTTTTTTCTTCCTACAGCTTGATTTATTTATTTATTTATTTATTTATTTATTTATTTATTTTTATTAAATTTATTGGGGTGACAATTGTTAGTAAAGTTACATAGATTTCAGGTGTACAATTCTGTATTACATCATCTATAAATCTCATTGTGTGTTCACCACCCAGAGTCAGTTCTCCTTCCATCACCATATATTTGTTCCCCCTTACCCTTATCTCCCACCCCCCCACCCGCCTTACCCTCTGGTAACCACTAAACTATTGTCTGTATCTATGACTTTTAAGCAGAAATCACTAAAGTTTTGAAAATTACGCAGGCTTGTGTTTTTTATGTAACTAATGACAAAATATGAAGGTGACGTATTAAATCCGTGATAGAGAAACTGAGGATCTATTAAATCAAGGAATCTTCATTTTGTTTCTCATAAGAGACACCCAGATGGCAACTAAAGGGAACACTGTAAAAATTAAAAATAAAACTAAATTATTCTTGTCTAGATTATTACCTTTTTAGTTGATGATACAGGCTTTCTAAAGATGATACAGGATTCTAAGTTCATGACACAGGCTTCCTCAAGAGGCATACTACATACATTTTTTCCCTAATGTTTTCACTGAGGTATAATTGATATACAATATTATATTAGTTTTAGCTGCATAACAGAATAATCCCATATTGTATGCCTCATCAAATTATAACCACGATAAGTCTAGTTAATATCTGTCACCACACATATTTACTGAATTGTTTTTCTTGTGATGAGATCTTGTAAGATACTCTAACAACTTTCCAACATGCAATATGATATTATTAACTATAGTTGTCATGATGTGTATCACATTCCCGTGACTTATTTTATGACTGGAAGTTTGTACCCTTTGACATTCTTCACCCACTTTGCCCACCCCCCTCACCTCCAGCCTATGGCAACCACCGATCTATTCTATCTATGAGCTTGTTTGCTTGCTTTCTTTTGTTTTGTTTCAGATTTCATGTATCAGTGAGACAGGGTATTTGTCTTTTTCTGTCTGTCTTATTTCCCTTATAATGGTCTCAAGAGCCATTCGAGATGTCACAAATGGCAAGAAGTCATTCATTTTTTTGGCTGAATAATATGCAATTGCTGATATATACCACTTTTTCTTTTTTCATTGATTCATTGGTGGACACTTAGGTGGCTTCCATGTCTTGGCTATTGTAAACAAGGCAGCAATGAACATAGCGATGCATATTTCTTTCAAGTTAGTGTTTTCATTTTCTTTGGATAAAAAAACCTCAAGGTGGAATTGCTGGATCATATGGTAATTTTATTTAGAATTTTTTGAGAAACATCTGTACTGTTTTTCGCAGTGGCTGCATTAATTTACATTCCCAACAAAATTATACAGGGTTCCCTTTTCTCCACATTCTCACCAGTACTTGTTCCTTGTTGTCTTTTTTATAATAGTGATTCTGATAGGGGTGAAGTGATATCTTATTGAGGTTTTGATTTGCATTTCCTTGATGGTTAGGAATGTTGAGCTCAATATTCCTAACCATCAGGGAAATGCAAATCACTTACCTATTGGCCATCAGTATTTATTATTTGAAAAAAACATGCCTATTCACATCATTTGGCTATTTTTACATTGGAATTTTGTTTTGGTTTCTTTTTGCTAATGGGTTGCATGAGTTCATATTTTGGATATTAATCCTCTTTCAGATATATGATTTGCCAATATTTTCTACCATTTAGTAGGTCACCTTCTCATTTTGCTGATGGTTTCTTTTGCTATGCAAAATATTTTTCGTTTGATGTAGTCCCACTTATTTAGTTTTGCTCTTGTTGTCTTTTCTTTTGTTGTCAGATCCAAAAAATCATTGCTAAGACTGATGTCAAGGAACTTACCACCTATGTTTTCTTCTAGGCGTTTTATGGCTTCAGACCTTACTTTCGAGTCTTTAATCCATTTTGTATTACTTTTTTGTATGGTGTATGATAGTGGTGCTGTTTTTTGATTATTATTATTAGTTTCAGGTGTACAAAACAATGTAATAATTGGACATTTATCATTTATATCCCTCACAAAGTGATGACCCCCCCAATCTACTATCCCTCTGACATCGCATAGAGCCGTTACTCTATTCCTAATGCTGTACTCCACTTCTTGTGACCGTGTATATATATATATATATATATATGTACTATAATAATTATAGTTGACATTCATTATTGTTCAGCTTCAGCTTCAGGTGTATAGTGCAGTGATCAGGCATCTACGCCATCCCTGAGGTGGTCTCCCTAAGAAGATAAGTGTCCATCGGATGCCATATAAAATCTTTACAACATTATTGATTATATTCCCCAACCTGACTTTCATATCCCCGTGGCAAACTTGTGGTTACCGATTCTGCGTTCTAATCCCCTCATCTTTTCCCTCATCCCCACCTGCACCCCTCATCTAGCAACTTTCAGTTTTTCCTCTATATCTCTGAGGCTGTATGTGATTAATTTGTTCATATATTCTTTTCTTTAGATTCCACATAGAAGTGAGATCATATGGTATTTGTCTTTCTCTGTCTGACTTATTTCACTTAGCATAATGCTCTCTAGGTCCATCCATATTGTTGCAAATGGTAAGATCCAATTCTTCTTTATGGCTGCATAATACTCCATTGTATAAATGTACCACAGTTTCTTAATCCAGTTGTCTACCGATGGGCATTTTGGTTTCGACGTCTTGGCTATTGTGTATAGTGATGCAAAGGGATTGCAGATTGATGCAGCCACTGTGGAAATCAGTATGGAGGTTTCTCAAAAAACTGAAAATGGAACTACCTTATGACCCAGCAATTCCACTCCTAGGTATCTATCCAGAGAAATCCAAAACTCTATTTCAAAAAAAAAAAAAAAAAAAAAATGTATGTACTCCTAGTAGTGCAGTTTTAGTATTTTAATTTGGCAGCCCAGTTTTCCAGCACCATTTATTGAAGAGACTGTCTTTTCACCACTTATATTCTTGAATGCTTTGTCATAAATTGATTATATATGAGAGGTTTATTTTGGGGCTCTCTATTCTGTTCCATCAATCAATGTATCTGTTTTTATGCCAATACCAAGTTTAAAATCAAGGAACACGATACCTCCAGCTGTGTAACTTTTTCTCAAGATTGTTTTGGCTATCTGGGATCTTTTTTGTTTCTATACACATTTTAGGATAGTTTCTTTGAAAAATGCCATTACAATTTTCATAAGTAAGGATTACACTAAATCTGTAGATTTTATTGGGTGGTATGGAAATTTTAACAATATTAATTCCTCGAATCCATGAGTATGGAGTATCTTTCCATTTATTTGTGTCTCCTTCAATTTCTTTCATCAATGTCTTATAGTTTACAGTATATGGATCTTTTACCTCCTTGGTTAAATTTTTTCCTAGGTATTTTATTCTTTTTGATGCAATTGTAAACAGGATTGTTTATTTAATTTCTCCTTGGATTGTTTGTCATTAGTGTATAGAAATGCAATGGATTTCTGTATATTAATTTTGTATCCTGCAACTTTATTAAATATCTTTATTAGTTTTAAAAGTTGTGTGTGTGTGTGTGTATGCGCGTTTGTGTGTGTGTGTGTGTGGAGTCTTTAGAGTTTGCTACATATAATATTATGTCATCTGGAAATAGTGACAATTTTACTTCTTTGTTTTTCTGTTTGGATGCTTTTTATTTCTTCCTGCCTGATTGCTCTGGCTTGGACATCCAATACTATACTGAATAAAAGTGGTGAGAATGGACATCCTTGTCTTGTTCTTGATCTTAGATGAAAAGCATTCAGATTTTTCAACATTAAGTATATCACCTGCTGGGGGCTTTTTATATATGTCCCTTATTATGTTGAGGTACATTCCTTCTGTGCTCACTCTATTGATGTTGAATTTTGTCAAATGCTTTTTTACTGCATCTATGAAGATCACTGTATGATTTGTATCCTTCATTTTGTGAATATGGTGTATCATGTGGATTGAGTTGTGAATGTTGAACCACTCTTGCATTTCTGGAATAAATCCCACTGATCATGGTGTGATCCTTTTAATGTGTTATTAAATTTTGTTTGCTAATATTTGGTTGATAATTTTTGTGTTTATGTTCATTAGGGTTATTGGCTTACAATTTTCTTGTGGCATTCTTGTCTGGTTTGGTATCAGACTAATGCTGACATTTTTAATGTCTATTTCATTTATTTTTTTCTGCTCTGATCTTTGTTATTTTCTTCCTTCAACTAAATATAAGCTTTATTTGTTCTACTTTTCTTTTTTCCCTGAGATGTAAATTTAAATGTTTCATATGAGGCTTTTCTTGTTTCTTGAGATAGCTTTTATTGCCATAAGCTTTCTTCTTACAATTGGTTGTGCTGCATTCCCTAAGTTTTGATATGTTGCATTTCCATTTTCATTTGACTCAAGGCATTTAAAGAAATTTCTCTTTTGATTTTTTTATTGACCCATGGTTTGTTCAGTGACATGTTTAACCTCCACCTATTTGTGAATTTTCAAGTTTTCTTCTTGCAATGGATTTTTAGTTTTATATTATTATTCTCATAAGTGATGCTTGAAATGATTTCAGTCTTCTCATTTGTTAAGAATAGTTTTGTGACCTAAGATATGATCTATCCCCAAGAATATTCCCTGAGCATTGAGAAGAATATATATTCTGTTGCTCTTGGATAGAATCTTCTGTATATATCTGTTAAGTGTATCTCATCTAATGTGTCATTTAGAGCCCATGTTTCCATATTGGTTTCTGTCTGGAAGATCTATCCATTAGTGTAAGTGGAGTATTAAAGTCCCCCTACTATTGCTGTCTATTTTTCCCTTTAAATTTGTTAATAGTTGTTTTATATGTTTCAGTGCTCTTATTTTGGGTGCATATATCTTACAAATGTTATATCCTCTTATTGGATTGACACCTTGATCATAATGTAATGCTCTTACAGCCTTTTTAAAGCATATTTGTCTGATATAAGTGTAGCTACCTTAGCTTTTTTGTTTGTTTCCATTTGTATAGAATATTGGAATACTGTTTTGCTCTTAAATTAATTATTGACAGGTATGTGCTTATTGTCATTTTGTTCACTGTTTTCTCCTGTTTTGTAGTTCCTCTGTTCCTTTCTTCTTCTCTTACTCTCTTCCTTTTTGGTCTTTATAGTAGTATGCTTACTTTCATTTCTGATTATCTTTTGTGTATCTACTATAGGCTTTTGCTTTGGCATTACCATGACTTACGTATAACAACTTATATTTTAACAGTCTATTTCAATTTGATAACTCAAGTTTGAACACATAAAACTCTATAAGCAAAATTCCATGTGGCGGCTTCAAAAACCTGGGCACCAACCATGCAGACCAGGGCACGCGATGTGTGTTAGAAACTCCCCTGCAGGAGATACTGGCACTTTGGAGCACAACAGGCAGGAAGTACTGGCTAAAGTGGAGAAGAAGGGGAGTACAAAGATGGCATCCACAAAAAATAGGAACAAATAAACAAATAAGAGAAACGATATAAAGAAAGAAAGAAGAATTAAAAATGAAGAAAAGGAAACAGGGAAATAAAAAAGAAAAGGGAAAGGGGTAATAAATAAGAGAAGGCATCCACTGACTTCAGCAAGGCAGAGGAAGAGCAAGGAGATGGTGCCCACCAGATTATGTCAACAGAGACTATTGCAGCAGGCCTCTGCCCCTCAGACCAATGCTTTAAATTTAGGAAATTAGTCACTTTCACATAACAGCGGGATGCTTTTCAAACTGGCTGCTCTGAGCTAGGCCCAGGGGTAGGTGAATCTGTATGTTGGCCTTTTAACTGCCATTTCACAGTTTACTACCACACTGAGGGTCTTGGGGGTATAAGCCCCATTGGTCTTCAAAGCCATATGTTTTGGAGGCTTGTCTTTCAGGTGGAGATCTTACTATTTATGGTGCTTGCTGAAAAAGGGACCAATCCTTTGTTCCTCAGTGAGAAGCTCTGGGTGTTTTGAGTTCCTGCCTGATTGTGTCTTACTGTGGAATTCATAGAAATATGTGTCTCAGCTTTTCCTACTCACTTCAATGTTCATTGTTTCTCTCTCATTTTTCTGATGTGAAGGGGTAGCTCTGCTGGTTGTTAGTTGTTTTTTGTTTGTTTGTTTGTTTTGTTTTGCTTTGTTGTTTTTTTTTTTTTTTTTCATCTTGAACCGGACTATACCTACATTTCTTTAATGGCTAATGATAAATGCCGATAATTTACCTTGTGCTTAGGAATAAGCAAAGGGAGGGTTTCTAATCCCATTGACAATTTGGGGCACTGAGGGAAGGAAAGCGCTTATAGTAAAATGAAGCTATATTATAAGTAGAATTAAAGTTTTAAACATTTCAGTAAAGGAATTAAAGATTTATATTGTACTTCTTAAAATTTAATTCCATAGTACTTTATACTTATTCATGATTCCATGGCCAAGATTTTAAATACTTTGTTTAAGAAAAAATTGACTAAATTACATATTTTTTATGTTTATTTAATGCTTAAAAAATTTCCAATGTTCCCTTTAAAAAGATGAGGGGAGATATTTATATTAGTAATATACTAAGATTATTTAGAGTAATAAAATATGCAGTAGAATAACCTTTTCTTTTTTTACTATTTGTCTTTTTTGCATTTATACAGTGGTGAGATAAATCATTTGTATGTTACCAGGGCTATTGAGATAATTTTTTAAAGAAGAAAATGTATCCTATAGCATAAATTCTTTCTATTTCTATTAGTGAGTGAAAGTATTTATTATAAAATACATGAACATTTAATTATCAACAACACACAATATCTAAAATGAAATTATTGAAATATATAAAATTAATGAAAAGTTTATTTGTTATTAAGTTACATATTCTCTAGAATTGTTAATAGAATTATTGAGGAAAGAGAAAAAGCAATCAAACAAAATATGAATAGGAACCATGTTTCTTAACTGTTCCAGTATGGTATACACGCACACACACACACAAGGGACGCATGATTTTTAATCAGAAGTGATAAGTAAATGTTGGCATTGCCAGGAGCAAAATGCATTTGAAAGCTATGGTCATGCTGTGTAACAGAAAAGAAAGCCAACTTTAAACACGAAGCTGTTTGCATAACCTTATTTTCCGGTAGGGCTTCAACTTTATTAATTTTACTGAATTTCTATAGAAAAAAAATAAGTAAATCAGTAATTTATAATATATTCCAAATAACAGTTTGGAATAAAATATAAATTTAATGGTTCAAAAGATAATAACTAAACCTTTAAAAATATTACCAATATATAGGACTAAATTTAGTTTAGCCCAGGGGTGTCCAAACTGCGTCCCACGGGCCAACTGCAGCCCGCGATTCACTTTTTTTTGGCCCACAGCAAATTCCAAAAATATGTTTAGTTTACTTAAATAAACCAGGTGAGGCAATACGTACTTCACCTCTAGTGAGTGGCCTGGCTGTTTGTGTATTTTACCGCATATGGCCCTTGGTGAAAAACATTGAAAAATGTTGCCCTGGTTTAGCCTGACCATTTACAAAGAAAAGAGACAGAACTAGACAGAATAAGGGCTGGAGAGGGAGAGATGCAGATAGCGATAGGTAGAGAGAGGAGAGAAGGAGAGAGAAGTACAACGAGAAAAAGGCAAAGATGGAAAGAGGGAGAGAGAATATTTGATGAACAGTAATTATTGCCATGCAGCAGCCTTCCCATCTGTCTCCTTGTACTTACCCCTAAAGAAAGGAAAGTCTGTGAGATGGACCCTTTAAGGGACTTTGTTTCACCTTTGTGCTTGCACCTTATGTCTCTCTGTTTAGCCCCAAAAAGATGGCTGGTCAGTCAATGACGAGTAAGATTCCCCATGGGGGTGGGGGGATAACTCAAACCAGGCACAGTCAAGTGGGGACCAACAGGAGAATCCACGGGGTTCATAGAGGTGGGCACAGCCCCCCACCTTCCCCCAGCTAAGGAAAGCCTCTGCCTCTGTGGCTGCATTCCTTCCCAAAACCTGCAAAGAAAGAGATTCAATGGTGTGCTCTCCATCTATTCATATGCATAAAGGTTTTATCCCTTGGGGAAATACAGACATCCTGAGACTTGAGGTCCAGCTGCCTGCAGGCAAGTGTGATTGTCTTGAATCAGTTTCCTATTATGATGTATAGGATTCACAGAACTTGAGATTGACAAGCTTTATCTCGTTTACTTCCCTCACCTAATAAAAGCTAAAGCTCAATTTGGCGCCCAGCCTAGTCCTTGAAGCTGCAGGTCCCTTAGCCAGCTTAAACTCTATTCATGACTACTGTCTTTTAGCCCTGCACAGTCCTCCTCTCTTCCCACAATCCTCATCATGTGGGACACGACAAATAATTACATTTCTGAACAGTGGATTTGAGAATATGAATTATAATAGTAATGAAATGATGGAATTATCTATTTCTCCTTTCACCATCTCCCTTTATAAATTGCCAATCATACAGATTAGGTTAACATTTTATTAGTTTAGAATTTAGAAACTTTTATTGGCCTGCAAAATGGAAAACAAACAACCAAACAAAAACTGGTAAATAACAAAAAAACAAAATTGGTGAAAACTAGACTTATTTTGGGATGTAAAAGTCATATTCGATGAGACAGAATTATTATTGAGAATGTCAGCTGCTCCTCAAATGTTGTGACTGTGCTGTTGGGAAGTGACTTGTAACTCAAAATTATACTTATAAT
Organism: Rhinolophus hipposideros; assembly: GCF_964194185.1. Lineage (NCBI taxonomy): Eukaryota > Metazoa > Chordata > Mammalia > Chiroptera > Rhinolophidae > Rhinolophus > Rhinolophus hipposideros. The sequence goes on along the minus strand of NW_027668922.1, from coordinate 2,253 downwards.
TATAAACTCCATAGTCTCATAATCAGAGAAATGCAAATAAAAACCATGAGCTATCACCTCACCCCAGTTAGAATCACTTTCTCAAGACAAATAGTAACAAGTGTTGGAGAGGCTGTGGAGAGAAAGGAACCCTCATACATTGTTGGTGGGAATGCAGACTGGTGCAGCCGCTATGGAAGACAGTGTGGAGGTTCCTCAAAAAATTAAGAATAGAATTACCATGTGACTCAGCAATCCCTCTCCTGGGTATCTACCCCCCAAAATCTGAAAACATTTATCCATAAAGACATATGTGCTCTAATGTTCATTGCAGCTTTATTTACAGTGGCCAAGACATGGAACCAACCAAAGTGTCCTTTGATAGATGACTGGATAAAGAAGTTGTGGTATATATACACAATGGAATACTATTAGGCCATAAGAAAAGATGAAATAATACCATTTGCAACATGGATCTTTAGATTATAATGCTAAGCAAAATAAGTCATATTATTTCACTGATATGTGGTATATAAAACTGAAAACAACAAAAGAAGAAGACAAACAAATGAAGAAACAAAAACTCATAGACATGGACAATAGTTTAGTGGTTACCAGAAGGTAAGGGGGGTGGGGCGTTTTAGAAGAGGGTAAACGGGGTCAAATATATGATGATGGAAGAACTGACTCTGGGTGGTGAACACATAATGTGAGATGTAAATATGTATTATAGAATTGTACACCTGATATCTATGTAACTTTACTACCAATTGTCACCCCAATAAACTTAAAAATAATAATAATCAACCACAATTCTATAGTTTATGGTCATTCAATACGTATGCAATATAAAAGGTGTGTTTTTACTGCTATCACAATGAAAGTTTATGTTATAGATTGAAAGACTTCAGAGGCCAAAATAAAATATTTTTTTTATAATTTCATCTAATACACATAACATAGTGTAACAGATAATTAGGTTTAGCAATGCTTTAATGTCCCAATAAATTATTACATTAGAGAAAACACTGTTGTGGATTAAAATTAAGTTTGAAGAAGTTTTGAGAAAATGTATTTCTGTACAAAACATAATTAGTAATTTAATTTAAAAAATAGAAGGAGGAACAGAGTAGGATGAGGTCCACAGTGTTAGCTGATTTCCTTCTTTTGTAGAGAGAGTCATTAGATAATTTCTTTAACTGATATATTAAAAACAGTGGATGATATAAACATTATTTTGAAGTTTGGATGTAACTTTCAAAGGTGCCTTACCAGAAACAGTTGAAAGTACTTTCTTATAGAGTAGATCTGAGGTTGTGGTAGAGTCGATGTGAGATCTGTCACATTTCACTGAAAGCATTTTAAACTACTTAGTTGTAGCAACTGCATAAATTTCTTTATGGAAATAAAAATAACCTGAAAAATCAACAAGCAAATGAGGGAAAAAAAAAAAAAAACAGACAGAAAACATTACTAAAAAATTTTTTGAGACACAGAAATAAGTATACCTTATGTAGCTGTGAAATACAATTTATTCAAATAATATATGAGTAAATAATATATTTTAAATGCAGTACAGGGCACGGATGATGCAAAGATGAAATTTATTTTAAAAAATAATATAGGTGTAGACACATGTGCATTTAAAAGTTATTGCAAGCTTTGAGATATAACTTATTGAGGGACTTTTGAGGTATTAATTTGTTTGGATTAGATTTTAGTTAAATGAGAGGAAAGCTAAGAGGCAAAATTGATGAGACCTGATTCTTAGGACTATTTTATTTCATAAGGGATTTAAACTATTTTTCTGATGATGTATAATCATCAAATGTACTTAGGGAGGACAAATATGTGATCAGATTTGAATTATAGAAAAGATAACTATTGGTGCTCTATATCAATGGATTGAAAGTAATAGGGTTAATTAACAAACAATTGAAACAGATGAGGTGATATTATGAGCACCTACAGACAGTGGCAGTGCAGATGAATCAGGAAGGATGGATGGAAACAAGATGAAGAGGTAGAAATTAAAGGCTTAATAACACAATGGCTGTGGTAGGTGAGAAAGAGGAAGACATGGCAAATAAATTAAGGGTTTCCAGTTTGATAGTTGTGCAAAGGGTATGAGATCCAAATTTCACATAAAATCCAAACAAGTAAACCTAAAATATAAATTATTTCAAATGGAATTATCAACATCAATAAAATACTTCTCAGTCTATAAGAAGTGCTCAGATTTAAAATCTGGGCCACATGGATTATCATTTCACC
>NW_027668923.1:100000-103164 GCF_964194185.1 Rhinolophus hipposideros | reverse complement strand
AACCCTAACCCAAAACCTAACCCTAACCCTAACCCTAACCCAAAACCTAACCCTAACCCTAACCTAACTCTAAATCTAAACCCTAACCCTAACCCTAACCCTAACCCTATACCTAACCCTAACCCAAAGCCTAACCCTAACCCTAACCCTAACCCTAACACTAACCCTAAACCTAAACCTAACACTAACACTAACCCTAACCCTAACCCTAACCCTAACCTTAACCCTAACCCTAGGGCGAGGGGTAGTGCTCGGGGTAACCTAACCCTAACCCTAATCCTAACCCTAACCATAACCCTAACCCTAACCCTAACCTAACTCTAACCCTAACCCTAACCCCTAACCCTAACCCTAACCCTAACCCTAACCCTAAACCTAAAACCAACCCTAACCCTAACCCTAACCCTAACCCTAAAACCAACCCTAACCCTAACCCTAACCCTAACCCTAACCCTAACCCTAACCCTAAACCTAACCCTAACCCTAACACTAAACCTAACCCTAACCCTATCCCTAACACTAACCCTAACTCTAACCCTTAACCCTAACCCTAACCCTAACCCTAAACCTAACCCTAACCCTAACCCTAACCCTAACACTAACCCTAACCCCTAACTCTAACCCTAAACCTAACCCTAACCCCAACACCAACCCTAAACCTAAACCTAACCCTAACCCTAACCCAAAACCTAACTCTAACCCTAACCCTAACCCTAACCTAACTCTAACTCTAAACCCTAACCCTAAACCTAACCCTAACCCTAACCCTAAACCTAACTCCAACCCTAACCCTAACCCTAACCCAAACATTAACCCTAACACTAACCCTAACCCTAACCCTAAACCCTAACCCTAACCCTAACCCTAACCCTAACCCTAACCCTAACCCGAAACCTAACACCAACCCTAACCCTAACCCTAACCCTAACCCTAACACCAACCCTAACCCTAACCCAAAACCTAACCCTAAACCTAACCCTAACCCTAACCCTAACCCTAACCCTAACACTAACCCTAACCCCTAACCCTAACACTAAACCTAACCCTAATCCTAAAACCAACCCTAAACCTAACCCTAACCTTAACCCTAACCCTAACCCTTACCCAAAACCTAACCCTAACGCTAACCTAACTCTAACCCTAAACCCTAATCCTAACCCTAACCCTAACCCTAACCCTAACGCTAACCCAAAACCTAACCCTAACCCTAACCCTAACCCTAACCCTAACCCTAACACTAAACCTAACCCTAACCCTAACCCTAACACTAACCCTAACTCTAACCCCTAACCCTAACCCTAAACCTAATCCTAAACCTAACCCTAACCCTAACCCTAACCCTAACACTAACCCTAACCCCTAACCCTAACCCTAAACCTAACCCTAACCCTAAGACCAACCCTAAACCTAAACCTAACCCTAACCCTAACCCAAAACCTAACTCTAACCCTAACCCTAACCCTAACATAACTCTAACTCTAAACCCTAGCCCTAAACCTAACCATAACCCTAACACAACCCTACCCCTAACCCTAACCCTAACACCAACCCTAACCCTAACCCTAACCCTAACCCTAAACCCTAACCCTAACCCTAACCCTAACCCTAACTCAAAACCTAACCCTAACCCTAACCCTATCCCTAACACTAACCCTAAACCTAACCCTAACCCTAACACTAACCCTAACTCTAACCCCTAACCCTAACCCTAAATCTAACCCTAAACCTAACACCAACCCTAACCCTAACCGTAACCGTAACACCAACCCTAACCCTAACCCTAACCCTAACCCTAACCCTAAACCTAACAAGGGCAAGGTGTACTGGTCAGCGACGGGCAAGTTCTAGGCCTCGGACTAGAGGGAGCCATGGGCGTTGGTCTAGGGCCCGAGCTAGGGCTAGTGGAAGCGGTAGTTGTAGCGCTGGGGTAGGCATAGGGCAAGGGGTGGGTGTCGAGGTGAACCTCGGAGTAGTCCTAGGGCCAGGAGTGGGAGCTGTGACTAGGGGTAGGGATGGGGGTGGGCCTATGGGTAGGGGGATCTGTAGGGCCAGGGGTAGTGGTAGGACCTGAAGTAGTGCTAGGCGTAGGCCTAGGGCGAGGGGTCGTGCTCGGGTAGTGTTAGGTGAAGGGCTAGTGGTTGGCAGAGGCCAACGAGCTGTGTTAGGGTTTGGGCTCATGTTAGGCCTAGGACGAGTGGTAGTGGTAGGGGTTAGCCGAGGGCTAAGGTTAGGTGTCACGGGAGGGCTCCGGGTAGTCCTAGGACTCGAAACAGGTGTAGGGCTGGATTAGGGTGTGGCTAAGGGTGGGTCCAGGGTGATTTCATAGGACACGGCTTAGTGCTCTGGCGAAGGTAGGTCAAGGTGTACTGGTCGGCGACGGGCAAGTGCTAGGCCTCGGACTAGATGAGCACTGGGCGTTGGTCTAGGGCCCGAGCTAGGTCTAGTGGAAGCGATAGGCGTAGCGCTGAGGTAGGCATAGGGCAAGGGGTGGTGTTGGCGTAAACCTCGGAGTAGGACTAGGGCCAGGAGTTGGAGCTGTGGCTAGGGGTAGGGATTTGTGTGTGCCTATGGGTAGGGGGAGCTGTAGGGCCAGGGGTCGGGGTAGGACCACAGGTAGTGCTAGGGGTAGGCCTAGGGCGAGGGGTAGTGCTCGGGGTAACCTAACCCTAACCCTAACCCTAACCCTAACCCTAACCCTAACCCTAACCTAACTCTAATCCTAACCCTAACACCTAACCCTAACCCTAACCCTAACACTAACCCTAACCCTAACCCTAAAACCAACCCTAACCCCAACCCTAACACTAACCCTAACTTTAACCCCTTACCCTAACCATAAACCTAACCCTAAACCTAACACCAACCCTAACCCTAACCCTAACCCTAACACCAACCCTATCACTATCCCTAACCCTAAACCGTAACCTTAACCCTATCCCTACCCCTAACCCTAACACTAAACCTAACACCAACCCTAACCTTAACCCTAACCATAACCCTAACACCAACCCTAACCCTAACCCTAACCCTAACCCTAAACCCTAACCCTAACCCTAACCCTAACCCTAACCCTAACCCTAACTCTAACCCAAAACCTAACCCTAAACCTAACCCTAACCCAAAACCTAACCCTAACCCTAACCTAACTCTAACTCTAAACCCTA
>NW_027668923.1:75000-85000 GCF_964194185.1 Rhinolophus hipposideros | reverse complement strand
TATCCCTAACCCTAAACCGTAACCCTAACCCTAACCCTAACCCTAACCCTAACCCTAACCCTAACTTTAACACCAACCCTAACCCTAACACTAACCCTAACCCTAACCCAAAACCTAACCCTAAACCTAACCCTAACCCTAACCCTAACACTAACCCTAACCCCTAACCCTAACACTAAACCTAACCCTAACCCTAACACCAACCCTAAACCTAAACCTAACCCTAACCCTAACCCAAAATCTAACTCTAACCCTAACCCCAGCCTAACCCTAACCTAACTCTAACTCTAAACCCTAACCCTAACCCTAACCCTAACCCTAACACTGAACCAAACACCAACCCTAACCCTAACCCTAACCTAACCCTAACCGTAACCCTAACCCTAACACTATCCCTAACCCTAACCCTAACCCTAAACCTAACACCAACCCCAACCTTAACCCTAACCCTAACCCTAACACCAACCCTAACCCTAACCATAAACCTAAACCCTAACCCTAACCCTAACCCTAACCCTAACCCTAACCCTAACCCAAAACCTAAGCCTAACCCTAACCCTAACCCAAAACCTAACCCTAACCCTAACCTATCTCTAAATCTAAACCCTAACACTAACCCTAACCCTAACCATATACCTAACCCTAACCAAAAGCCTAATCCTAATCCTAACCCTAACCCTAAGCATAACCCTAACACTGACACTAACCCTAACCCTAACCCTAACCCTAACCTAACTCTAACACTAACCCTAACCCCTAACCCTAACCCTAACCCTAACACTAACCCTAACCCTAACCCTAAACCTAACGACAACCCTAACCCTAACCCTAACACTAACCCTAACTTTAACCCCTAACCCTAACCCTAAACCTAACGCTAAACCTAACATTAACCCTAAACCTAATCCTAACCCTAACACCAACCCTAACACTATCCCTAACCCTAAACCGTAACCCTCACCCTATACCTAACCCTAACCCTAACCCTAAACCTAACATTAACCTAACCTTAACCCTAACCCTAACCCTAACACCAACCATAACCCTAACCCTAACCCTAAAGCCTAACCCTAACCCTAACCCTAACCCTAGGGCGAGGGGTAGTGCTCGGGGTAACCTAACCCTAACCCTAACCCTAACCATAACCCTAACCCTAACCCTAACCCTAACCTTAAACCTAACACCAACCCTAACCCTAACCCTAACCCTAACCCTAACACCAACCCTAAACCTAACCGTAACCCTAACCCAAAACCTAACCCTAACCCTAACCCTAACCCTAACCCTAACACTAACCCTAACCATAACCCTAACCCTAACACTAACCCTAACTCTAACCCCTAACCCTAACACTAAACCTAACCCTAAACCTAACACCAACCCTAACCCTAACCCTAAACCTAACCCTAACACCAACCCTAACCCTAACCCAAAACCTAACCCTAAACCTAACCGTAATTATAACCCTAACCCTAACCCTAACACTAACCCTAACCCCTAACCCTAACACTAAACCTAACCCTAACCCTAACACCAACCCTAAACCTAAACCTAACCCTAACCCTAACCCAAAACCTAACTCTAACCCTAACCCTAACCCTAACCCTAACCTAACTCTAACTCTAAACCCTAACCCTAACCCTAATCCTAACCTAACTCTAAACCTAACACCAACCCTAACCCTAACCCTAACCCTAACCGTAACCCTAACCCTAACCCTATTTCTAACCCTAACCCTTACCCTAAACCTAACACCAACCCTAACCTAACCCTAACCCTAAACCTAACACCAACCCTAACCCTAACCCTAACCCTAAACTTTAACCCTAACCCTAACCCTAACCCTAAACCTAACCCTAAACCAAAACCTAACCCAAATCTAACCCTAACCCAAAACCTAACCCTAACCCTAACCTAACTCTAAATCTAAACCCTAACCCTAACCCTAACCCTAACCCTATACCTAACCCTAACCCAAAGCCTATCCCTAACCCTAAACCCTAACCCTAACCCTAACCCTAACCCTAACCCTAACCCTAACCCTAAACCTAACACCAACCCTAACCCTAACCCTAACCCTAACCCTAACACCAACCCTAACCCTAACCCTAACCCTTACCCAAAACCTAACCCTAACGCTAACCTAACTCTAACCCTAAGCCCTAATCCTAACCCTAACCCTAACCCTAACCCTAACGCTAACCCAAAACCTAACCCTAACCCTAACCCTAACCCTAACCCTAACACTAAACCTAACCCTAACCCTAACCCTAACACTAACCCTAACTCTAACCCCTAATCCTAACCCTAAACCTAACCCTAAACCTAACCCTAACCCTAACCCTAACACTAACCCTAACCCCTAAACCTAACCCTAAATCTAACCCTAACCCTAACACCAACCCTAAACCGAAAACTAACCCTAACCCTAACCCAAAACCTAACTCTAACCCTAACCCTAACCCTAACCTAACTCTAACTCTAAACCCTAACCCTAAACCTAATCTAACCCTAACACTAAACCTAACACCAACCGTAACCCTAATCCCTAACCCTAACCCTAACCCTAACCCTACCCCTAACCCAAAACCTAACCCTAACCCTAACCCTAACCCTAACACTAACCTAAACCTAACCCTAACCCTAACACTAACCCTAACTCTAACCCCTAACCCTTACCCTAAATCTAACCCTAAACCTAACACCAACCCTAACCCTAACCCTAACCGTAACACCAACCCTAACCCTAACCCTAACCCTAACCCTAACCCTAACCCTACACCTAACAAGGGCAAGGTGTACTGGTCAGCGACGGGCAAGTTCTAGGCCTCGGACTAGAGGGAGCCATGGGCGTTGGTCTAGGGCCCGAGCTAGGGCTAGTGGAAGCGGTAGGCGTAGCGCTGGGGTAGGCATAGGGCAAGGGGTGGGTGTCGAGGTGAACCTCGGAGTAGTCCTAGGGCCAGGAGTGGGAGCTGTGACTAGGGATACGGATGGGGGTGGGCCTATGGGTAGGGGGATCGGTAGGGCCAGGGGTAGTGGTAGGACCTGAAGTAGTGCTAGGCGTAGGCCTAGGGCGAGGGGTCGTGCTCGGGGTAGGGTTAGGTGAAGGGCTAGTGGTTGGCAGAGGCCAACGAGCAGTGTTAGGGTTTGGGCTCATGTTAGGCCTATGACGAGTGGTAGTGGTAGGGGTTAGCCGAGGGCTAAGGTTAGGTGTCACGGGAGGGCTCCGGGTAGTCCTAGGACTCGAAACAGGTGTAGGGCTGGATTAGGGTGTGGCTAAGGGTGGGTCCAGGGTGATTTCATAGGACTCGGCTTAGTGCTCTGGCTAAGGTAGGTCAAGGTGTACTGGTCGGCGACGGGCAAGTGCTAGGCCTCGGACTAGATGAGCACTGGTCGTTGGTCTAGGGCCCGAGCTAGGTCTAGTGGAAGCGATAGGCGTAGCGCTGAGGTAGGCATAGGGCAAGGGGTGGTGTTGGCGTAAACCTCGGAGTAGGACTAGGGCCAGGAGTTGGAGCTGTGGCTAGGGGTAGGGATTTGTGTGTGCCTATGGGTAGGGGGAGCTGTAGGGCCAGGGGTCGGGGTAGGACCACAGGTAGTGCTAGGCGTAGGCCTAGGGCGAGGGGTAGTGCTCGGGGTAACCTAACCCTAACCCTAACCCTAACCCTAACCCTAACCTAACTATAACCCTAACCCTAACCCCTAACCCTAAACCTAACCCTAACACTAACCCTAACCCTAACCCTAACCTAACACCAACCCTAACCCTAACCCTAACACTAACCCTAACTTTAACCCCTAACCCTAACCCTAAACCTAACCGTAAACCTAACACCAACCCTAACCCTAACCCTAACCCTAACACCAACCCTAACACTATTTCTAACCCTAAACCGTAACCCTAACCCTATCCCTACCCCTAACCCTAACCCTAAACCTAACACCAACCCTAACCTTAACCCTAACCCTAACCCTAACACCAACCCTAACCCTAACCCTAACCCTAAACCCTAACCCTAACCCTAACCCTAACCCTAACTCTAACCCAAAACCTAACCCTAACCCTAACCTTAACCCTAACCCAAAACCTAAACCTAACCCTAACCTAACTCTAACTCTAAACCCTAACCTTAACCCTAACCCTAACCCTATACCTAACCCTAAACCAAAGCCTAAACCTAACCCTAACCCTAACCCTAACCCTAACACTAACCCTAACCCTAACCCTAACCCTAACACTAACCCTAAACCTAACCCTAACCCTAACCCTAACCCTAGGGCGTGGGGTAGTGCTCGGGGTAACCTAACCCTAACCCTAACCCTAACCCTAACCCTAACCCTAACCTAACTCTAACCCTAAACCTAACACCAACCCTAACCCTAACCCTAACCCTAACCCTAACACCAACCCTATCCCTAACCCTATCCCTAACCCAAAATCTAACCCTAACGCTAACTTAACTCTAACCCTAAACCATAACCCTAACCCTAACCCTAACCCTAACCCTAACCCAAAACCTAACCCTAACCCTAACCCTAACCCTAACCCTAACACTAACCCTAACCCTAACCCTAACCCTAACCTTAACACTAACCCTAACACTAACCCCTAACCCTAACACTAACCCTAACCCTAAACCTAACACCAACCCTAACCCTAACCCTAACCCTAACCCTAACCCTAACACCAACCCAAACCCTAACCCAAAACCTAACCCTAAACCTAACCCTAACCCTAACCCTAACCCTAAACCTAACACTAACCCTAACCCCTAACCCTAACACTAAACCTAACCCTAACCCTAACACCAACCCTATACCTAACCCTAACCCTAACCCTAACCCAAAACCTAACTCTAACCCTAACCCTAACCCTAACCCTAACCTAACTCTAACTCTAAACCCTAACCCTAACCCTAACCCTAACCCTAACCCTGAACCTAACACCAACCCTAACCCTAACCCTAACCCTAACCGTAACCCTAACCCTAACCCTATCCCTAACCCTAACCTTAACCCTAAACCTAAGACCAACCCTAACCTTAACCCTAACCCTAACTCTAACCCTAAACCTAACCCTAACCCTAACCCTAAACCTAACCCTAACCCTAACCCTAACACAAACCCTAACTCTAACTCCTAACCCTAACACTAAACCTAACCCTAAACCTAACACCAACCCTAACCCTAACCCTAACCTTAACACCAACCCTAACACTATCCCCAACCCTAAACCCAAACCCTAACCCTAAAACTAACCCTAACTCTAACCCCTAACCCTAACACTAAACCTAACCCTAAACCTAACACCAACCCTAACCCTAACCCTAACCTTAACACCAACCCTAACACTATCCCTAACCCTAACCCTAACCCTAACCCTATACCTAACCCTAAACCAAAGCCTAACCCTAACCCTAACCCTAACCCTAACCCTAACACTAACCCTAACCCTAACCCTAACCCTAACACTAACCCTAAACCTAACCCTAACCCTAACCCTAACCCTAACCCTAGGGCGAGGGGTAGTGCTCGGGGTAACCTAACCCTAACCCTAACCCTAACCCTAACCGAACTCTAACCCTAACCCTAACCCCTAACCCTAAACCTAACCCTAACCCTAACCCTAACCCTAAACTTAACACCAACCCTAACCCTAAACCTAACCCTAACCCTAACACCAACCCTAACCCTAACCCTAACCCTAACCCAAAACCTAACCCTAACGCTAACCTAACTCTAACCCTAAACCATAACCCTAACCCTAACCCTAACCGTAACCCTAACCCAAAACCTAACCTTAACCCTAACCCTAACTCTAACCCTAACACTAACCCTAACCCTAATCCTAACCCTACACTAACCCTAACTCTAACCCCTAACCCTAACACTAACCCTAACCCTATACCTAACACCAACCCTAACCCTAACCCTAACACTAACCCTAACACCAAACCTAACCCTAACCCAAAACCTAACCCTAAACCTAACCCTAACCCTAACCCTAACCCTATACCTAACCCTAACCCTAAACCTAACCCAAAACCTAACTCTAACCCTAACCCTAACGCTAACCTAACTCTAACCCTAAACCCTAACCAAACCCTAACCCTAACCCTAACCCTAACCCAAAACCTAACCCTAACCCTAACCCTAACCCTAACCCTAACACTAACCCTAACCCTAACCCTAACCCTAACCCTAACCCTAACCCTAACACTAACCCTAACCCCTAACCCTAACCCTAACCCTAACCCTAACCCTAACACTAACCCTAACCCTAACCCTAACCCTAACCCTAACCCTAACACTAACCCTAACCCCTAACCCTAACCCTAACCCTAACCCTAACCCTAACCCTAACCCAAAACCTAACCCTAACGCTAACCTAACTCTAACCCTAAACCCTAACCAAACCCTAACCCTAACCCTAACCCTAACCCAAAACCTAACCCTAACCCTCACCCTAACCCTAACCCTAACCCTAACCCTAACCCTAACACTAACCTAAACCTAACCCTAACCCTAACACTAACCCTAACTCTAACCCCTAACCCTTACCCTAAATCTAACCCTAAACCTAACACCAACCCTAACCCTAACCCTAACCGTAACACCAACCCTAACCCTAACCCTAACCCTAACCCTAACCCTAACCCTACACCTAACAAGGGCAAGGTGTACTGGTCAGCGACGGGCAAGTTCTAGGCCTCGGACTAGAGGGAGCCATGGGCGTTGGTCTAGGGCCCGAGCTAGGGCTAGTGGAAGCGGTAGGCGTAGCGCTGGGGTAGGCATAGGGCAAGGGGTGGGTGTCGAGGTGAACCTCGGAGTAGTCCTAGGGCCAGGAGTGGGAGCTGTGACTAGGGATACGGATGGGGGTGGGCCTATGGGTAGGGGGATCGGTAGGGCCAGGGGTAGTGGTAGGACCTGAAGTAGTGCTAGGCGTAGGCCTAGGGCGAGGGGTCGTGCTCGGGGTAGGGTTAGGTGAAGGGCTAGTGGTTGGCAGAGGCCAACGAGCAGTGTTAGGGTTTGGGCTCATGTTAGGCCTATGACGAGTGGTAGTGGTAGGGGTTAGCCGAGGGCTAAGGTTAGGTGTCACGGGAGGGCTCCGGGTAGTCCTAGGACTCGAAACAGGTGTAGGGCTGGATTAGGGTGTGGCTAAGGGTGGGTCCAGGGTGATTTCATAGGACTCGGCTTAGTGCTCTGGCTAAGGTAGGTCAAGGTGTACTGGTCGGCGACGGGCAAGTGCTAGGCCTCGGACTAGATGAGCACTGGTCGTTGGTCTAGGGCCCGAGCTAGGTCTAGTGGAAGCGATAGGCGTAGCGCTGAGGTAGGCATAGGGCAAGGGGTGGTGTTGGCGTAAACCTCGGAGTAGGACTAGGGCCAGGAGTTTGAGCTGTGGCTAGGGGTAGGGATTTGTGTGTGCCTATGGGTAGGGGGAGCTGTAGGGCCAGGGGTCGGGGTAGGACCACAGGTAGTGCTAGGCGTAGGCCTAGGGCGAGGGGTAGTGCTCGGGGTAACCTAACCCTAACCCTAACCCTAACCCTAACCCTAACCTAACTATAACCCTAACCCTAACCCCTAACCCTAAACCTAACCCTAACACTAACCCTAACCCTAACCCTAACCTAACACCAACCCTAACCCTAACCCTAACACTAACCCTAACTTTAACCCCTAACCCTAACCCTAAACCTAACCGTAAACCTAACACCAACCCTAACCCTAACCCTAACCCTAACACCAACCCTAACACTATTTCTAACCCTAAACCGTAACCCTAACCCTATCCCTACCCCTAACCCTAACCCTAAACCTAACACCAACCCTAACCTTAACCCTAACCCTAACCCTAACACCAACCCTAACCCTAACCCTAACCCTAAACCCTAACCCTAACCCTAACCCTAACCCTAACTCTAACCCAAAACCTAACACTAACCCTAACCTTAACCCTAACCCAAAACCTAAACCTAACCCTAACCTAACTCTAACTCTAAACCCTAACCTTAACCCTAACCCTAACCCTATACCTAACCCTAAACCAAAGCCTAAACCTAACCCTAACCCTAACCCTAACCCTAACACTAACCCTAACCCTAACCCTAACCCTAACACTAACCCTAAACCTAACCCTAACCCTAACCCTAACCCTAGGGCGTGGGGTAGTGCTCGGGGTAACCTAACCCTAACCCTAACCCTAACCCTAACCCTAACCCTAACCTAACTCTAACCCTAAACCTAACACCAACCCTAACCCTAACCCTAACCCTAACCCTAACACCAACCCTATCCCTAACCCTATCCCTAACCCAAAATCTAACCCTAACGCTAACTTAACTCTAACCCTAAACCATAACCCTAACCCTAACCCTAACCCTAACCCTAACCCAAAACCTAACCCTAACCCTAACCCTAACCCTAACCCTAACACTAACCCTAACCCTAACCCTAACCCTAACCTTAACACTAACCCTAACTCTAACCCCTAACCCTAACACTAACCCTAACCCTAAACCTAACACCAACCCTAACCCTAACCCTAACCCTAACCCTAACCCTAACACCAACCCAAACCCTAACCCAAAACCTAACCCTAAACCTAACCCTAACCCTAACCCTAACCCTAAACCTAACACTAACCCTAACCCCTAACCCTAACACTAAACCTAACCCTAACCCTAACACCAACCCTATACCTAACCCTAACCCTAACCCTAACCCAAAACCTAACTCTAACCCTAACCCTAACCCTAACCCTAACCTAACTCTAACTCTAAACCCTAACCCTAACCCTAACCCTAACCCTAACCCTGAACCTAACACCAACCCTAACCCTAACCCTAACCCTAACCGTAACCCTAACCCTAACCCTATCCCTAACCCTAACCTTAACCCTAAACCTAAGACCAACCCTAACCTTAACCCTAACCCTAACTCTAACCCTAAACCTAACCCTAACCCTAACCCTAAACCTAACCCTAACCCTAACCCTAACACAAACCCTAACTCTAACTCCTAACCCTAACACTAAACCTAACCCTAAACCTAACACCAACCCTAACCCTAACCCTAACCTTAACACCAACCCTAACACTATCCCTAACCCTAAACCCTAACCCTAACCCTAAAACTAACCCTAACTCTAACCCCTAACCCTAACACTAAACCTAACCCTAAACCTAACACCAACCCTAACCCTAACCCTAACCTTAACACCAACCCTAACACTATCCCTAACCCTAACCCTAACCCTAACCCTATACCTAACCCTAAACCAAAGCCTAACCCTAACCCTAACCCTAACCCTAACCCTAACACTAACCCTAACCCTAACCCTAACCCTAACACTAACCCTAAACCTAACCCTAACCCTAACCCTAACCCTAACCCTAGGGCGACGGGTAGTGCTCAGGGTAACCTAACCCTAACCCTAACCCTAACCCTAACCGAACTCTAACCCTAACCCTAACCCCTAACCCTAAACCTAACCCTAACCCTAACCCTAACCCTAAACTTAACACCAACCCTAACCCTAAACCTAACCCTAACCCTAACACCAACCCTAACCCTAACCCTAACCCTAACCCAAAACCTAACCCTAACGCTAACCTAACTCTAACCCTAAACCATAACCCTAACCCTAACCCTAACCGTAACCCTAACCCAAAACCTAACCTTAACCCTAACCCTAACTCTAACCCTAACACTAACCCTAACCCTAATCCTAACCCTACACTAACCCTAACTCTAACCCCTAACCCTAACACTAACCCTAACCCTATACCTGACACCAACCCTAACCCTAACCCTAACACTAACCCTAACACCAAACCTAACCCTAACCCAAAACCTAACCCTAAACCTAACCCTAACCCTAACCCTAACCCTATACCTAACCCTAACCCTAACCCTAACCCAAAACCTAACTCTAACCCTAACCCTAACGCTAACCTAACTCTAACCCTAAACCCTAACCAAACCCTAAACCTAACCGTAACCC
>NW_027668923.1:65000-67500 GCF_964194185.1 Rhinolophus hipposideros | reverse complement strand
TAACACCAACCATAACCCTAACCCTAACCCTAAAGCCGAACCCTAACCCTAACCCTAACCCTAGGGCGAGGGGTAGTGCTCGGGGTAACCTAACCCTAACCCTAACCCTAACCATAACCCTAACCCTAACCCTAACCCTAACCTTAAACCTAACACCAACCCTAACCCTAACCCTAACCCTAACCCTAACACCAACCCTAAACCTAACCGTAACCCTAACCCAAAACCTAACCCTAACGCTAACCTAACTCTAACCCTAAACCATAACCCTAACCCTAACCCTATCCCTAACCCTAACCCAAAACCTAACCCTAACCCTAACCCTAACCCTAACCCTAACACTAACCCTAACCATAACCCTAACCCTAACACTAACCCTAACTCTAACCCCTAACCCTAACACTAAACCTAACCCTAAACCTAACACCAACCCTAACCCTAACCCTAAACCTAACCCTAACACCAACCCTAACCCTAACCCAAAACCTAACCCTAAACCTAACCGTAATTATAACCCTAACCCTAACCCTAACACTAACCCTAACCCCTAACCCTAACACTAAACCTAACCCTAACCCTAACACCAACCCTAAACCTAAACCTAACCCTAACCCTAACCCAAAACCTAACTCTAACCCTAACCCTAACCCTAACCCTAACCTAACTCTAACTCTAAACCCTAACCCTAACCCTAATCCTAAACCTAACTCTAAACCTAACACCAACCCTAACCCTAACCCTAACCCTAACCGTAACCCTAACCCTAACCCTATTTCTAACCCTAACCCTAACCCTAAACCTAACACCAACCCTAACCTAACCCTAACCCTAACCCTAACACCAACCCTAACCCTAACCCTAACCCTAAACTTTAACCCTAACCCTAACCCTAACCCTAACCCTAACCCTAAACCAAAACCTAACCCAAATCTAACCCTAACCCAAAACCTAACCCTAACCCTAACCTAACTCTAAATCTAAACCCTAACCCTAACCCTAACCCTAACCCTATACCTAACCCTAACCCAAAGCCTAAGCCTAACCCTAAACCCTAACCCTAACCCTAACCCTAACCCTAACCCTAACCCTAAACCTAACACCAACCCTAACCCTAACCCTAACCCTAACCCTAACACCAACCCTAACCCTAACCCTAACCCTTACCCAAAACCTAACCCTAACGCTAACCTAACTCTAACCCTAAACCCTAATCCTAACCCTAACCCTAACCCTAACCCTAACGCTAACCCAAAACCTAACCCTAACCCTAACCCTAACCCTAACCCTAACCCTAACCCTAACACTAAACCTAACCCTAACCCTAACCCTAACACTAACCCTAACTCTAACCCCTAATCCTAACCCTAAACCTAACCCTAAACCTAACCCTAACCCTAACCCTAACACTAACCCTAACCCCTAAACCTAACACTAAATCTAACCCTAACCCTAACACCAACCCTAAACCTAAAACTAACCCTAACCCTAACCCAAAACCTAACTCTAACCCTAACCCTAACCCTAACCTAACTCTAACTCTAAACCCTAACCCTAAACCTAATCTAACCCTAACACTAAACCTAACACCAACCGTAACCCTAATCCCTAACCCTAACCCTAACCCTAACCCTACCCCTAACCCAAAACCTAACCCTAACCCTAACCCTAACCCTAACACTAACCTAAACCTAACCCTAACCCTAACACTAACCCTAACTCTAACCCCTAACCCTTACCCTAAATCTAACCCTAAACCTAACACCAACCCTAACCCTAACCGTAACACCAACCCTAACCCTAACCCTAACCCTAACCCTAACCCTACACCTAACAAGGGCAAGGTGTACTGGTCAGCGATGGGCAAGTTCTAGGCCTCGGACTAGAGGGAGCCATGGGCGTTGGTCTAGGGCCCGAGCTAGGGCTAGTGGAAGCGGTAGGCGTAGCGCTGGGGTAGGCATAGGGCAAGGGGTGGGTGTCGAGGTGAACCTCGGAGTAGTCCTAGGGCCAGGAGTGGGAGCTGTGACTAGGGATACGGATGGGGGTGGGCCTATGGGTAGGGGGATCTGTAGGGCCAGGGGTAGTGGTAGGACCTGAAGTAGTGCTAGGCGTAGGCCTAGGGCGAGGGGTCGTGCTCGGGGTAGGGTTAGGTGAAGGGCTAGTGGTTGGCAGAGGCCAACGAGCATGTTAGGGTTTGGGCTCATGTTAGGCCTATGACGAGTGGTAGTGGTACGGGTTAGCCGAGGGCTAAGGTTAGGTGTCACGGGAGGGCTCTGGGTCGTCCTAGGACTCGAAACAGGTGTAGGGCTGGATTAGGGTGTGGCTAAGGGTGGGTCCAGGGTGATTTCATAGGACACGGCTTAGTGCTCTGGCTAAGGTAGGTCAAGGTGTACTGGTCGGCGACGGGCAAGTGCTAGGCCTCGGACTAGATGAGCACTGGTCGTTGGTCTAGGGCCCGAGCTAGGTCTAGTGGAAGCGATAGGCGTAGCGCTGAGGTAGGCAT
>NW_027668923.1:57500-60000 GCF_964194185.1 Rhinolophus hipposideros | reverse complement strand
TAACCCTATACCCTAACCCTAACCCTAACCCTAACCCTAACTTTAACCCAAAACCTAACCTAAACCTAACCTTAACCCTAACCCAAAACCTAAACCTAACCCTAACCTAACTCTAACTCTAAACCCTAACCTTAACCCTAACCCTAACCCTATACCTAACCCTAAACCAAAGCCTAACCCTAACCCTAACCCTAACCCTAACCCTAACCCTAACACTAACCCTAACCCTAACCCTAACCCTAACACTAACCCTAAACCTAACCCTAACCCTAACCCTAACCCTAACCCTAGGGCGTCGGGTAGTGCTCGGGGTAACCTAACCCTAACCCTAACCTTAACCCTAACCCTAACCCTAACCCTAACCCTAACCTAACTCTAACCCTAAACCTAACATCAACCCTAACCCTAACCCTAACCCTAACACCAACCCTATCCCTAACCCTAACCCTAACCCAAAACCTAACCCTAACGCTAACTTAACTCTAACACTAAACCATAACCCTAACCCTAACCCTAACCCTAACCCTAACCCTAACACCAACCCTAACCCTAACCCTAACCCTAACCCTAACCCAACACCAACCCTAACCCTAACCCAAAACCTAACCCTAAACCTAACCCTAACCCTAACCCTAACCCTAACCCTAAACCTAACACTAACCCTAACCCCTAACCCTAACACTAAACCTAACCCTAACCCTAACACCAACCCTATACCTAACCCTGACCCTAACCCTAACCCAAAACCTAACTCTAACCCTAACCCTAACCCTAACCCTAACCTAACTCTAACTCTAAACCCTAACCCTAACCCTAACCCTAACCCTAACCGTAACCCTAACCCTAACCCTATCCCTAACCCTAACCTTAACCCTAAACCTAAGACCAACCCTAACCTTAACCCTAACCCTAACTCTAACCCTAACCCTAACCCTAACCCTAACCCTAACCCTAAACCTAACCCTAACCCTAACCCTAACACAAACCCTAACTCTAACTCCTAACCCTAACACTAAACCTAACCCTAAACCTAACACCAACCCTAACCCTAACCCTAACCTTAACACCAACCCTAACACTATCCCTAACCCTAAACCCTAACCCTAACCCTAACACTAACCCTAACCCTAACCCCTAACCCTAACACTAAACCTAACCCTAACCCTAACACCAACCCTATACCTAACCCTAACCCTAACCCTAACCCAAAACCTAACTCTAACCCTAACCCTAACGCTAACCTAACTCTAACCCTAAACCCTAACCAAACCCTAACCCTAACCCTAACCCAAAACCTAACCATAACCCTAAACCTAACCCTAACCCTAACACTAACCCTAACCCTAACCCTAACCCTAACCCTAACCCTAACCCTAACCGTAACACTAACCCTAACCCCTAACCCTAAACCTAACCCTAACCCTAACCCTAACCCTAACCCTAAACATAACACCAACCTTAACCCTAACCCTAACCCTAACCCTAACTCCAACCCTAACCCTAACCCTAACCATAACCCAAAACCTAACCCTAACGCTAACCTAACTCTAACCCTAAACCCTAACCAAACCCTAACCCTAACCCTAACCCTAACCCAAAACCTAACCCTAACCCTAACCCTAACCCTAACCCTAACCCTAACACTAACCCTAACCCCTAACCCTAACACTAAACCTAACCCTAACCCTAACACCAACCCTTATCCTAACCCTAACCCTAACCCTAACCCAAAACCTAACTCTAACCCTAACCCTAACCCTAACCCTAACCTAACTCTAACTCTAAACCCTAACCCTAACTTTAACCCTAACCCTAATCCTAAACCTAACACCAACCCTAACCCTAACCCTAACCCTAACACCAACGCTAACCCTAACCTTAACCCTAAACCCTAACACTAACCCTAACCCTAACCCTAACCCAAAACCTAATCCTAACTTTAACCCTAACCCTTACCCTAACGCTAACCCTAACCCTAACACTAACCCTAACCCCTAACCCTAAACCTAACCCTAAACCTAAAACCAACTCTAACCCTAACCCAAACCCTAACCCTAACACCAACTCTAACCCAATCCCTAACCCTAAACACTAACCCTAACCCTAACTTTAACCCTAACCCTAAACCTAACCCTGAACCTAACACCAACCCTAAACCTAACCCTAACCCTATCAACAACCCTAACCCTAACCCTAACCCTAACCCTAAACCCTAACCCTAACCCTAACACTAACCCTAACCCAAAACCTAACCCTAACCCTAACACTAACCCTAAACGTAACCCTAACCCTAACAATAACCCTAACTCTAACCCCTAACCCTAACCCTAAATCTAACCCTAAACCTAACACCAACCCTAACCCTAACCCTAACCGTAACACCAACCCTAAACCTAACCCTAACCCTAACCCTAACTCTACACCTAACAAGGGCAAGGTGTACTGGTCAGCGACGGGCAAGGTCTAGGCCTCGGACTAGAGGGAGCCATGGGCGTTGGTC
>NW_027668923.1:40000-52500 GCF_964194185.1 Rhinolophus hipposideros | reverse complement strand
GGCCAGGGGTCGGGGTAGGACCACAGGTAGGGCTAGGCGTAGGCCTAGGGCGAGTGGTAGTGCTCGGGGTAACCTAAACCTAACCCTAACCCTAACACTAACCCTAACCCTAACCCCTAACCCTAACCCTAACCCTAACACTAACCCTAACCCTAACCCCTAACCCGAACCCCTAACCCTAACCCTAACCCTAACACTAACCCTAACCCTAACCCTAACCCTAACACCAACCCTAACCCTAACCATAACACTAACCCTAACTTTAACCCCTAACCCTAACCCTAAACCTAACCCTAAACCTAACACCAACTCTAACCCTAACCCTAACCCTAACCCTAAACCCTAACCCTAACCCTAACCCTAACCCTAACCCAAAACCTAACCCTAACCCTAACCCTAACCCTAACACTAACCTTAACCCTAACCCTAACACTAACCCTAACTCTAACTCCTAACCCTAACCCTAAACCTAACACCAACCCTAACCATAACCCTAAACCTAACACCAACCCTAACCCTAACCCTAACCCAAAACCTAACCCTAACGCTAACCTAACTCTAACCCTAAACCGTAACCCTAACCCTAACCCTAACCCTAACCCTAACCCAAAACCTAACCATAACCTAATCCTAACCCTAACCCTAACACTAACCCTAACCATAACCCTAACCCTAACACTAACCCTAACTCTAACCCCTAACCCTAACACTAAACCTAACCCTAAACCTAACACAAACCCTAAACCTAACCCTAACCTTAACACCAACCCTAACACTATCCCTAACCATAAACCGTAACCCTAACCCTAACCCTAACCCTAAAACTAACCCTAACCCTAACCCTAAACCTAACACCAAACCTAACCCTAACCCTAAACCTAACCCTAACACCAACCCTAACCCTAACCCAAAACCTAACCCTAAACCTAACCGTAATTATAACCCTAACCCTAACCCTAACACTAACCCTAACCCCTAACCCTAACACTAAACCTAACCCTAACCCTAACACCAACCCTAAACTTAACCCTAACCCTAACCCTAACCCAAAACCTAACTCTAACCCTAACCCTAACCCTAACCCTAACCTAACTCTAATTCTAAACCCTAACCCTAACGCTAACCCTAACCCTAACCCTAACGACAACCCTAACCCTAACCCTAACACTAACCCTAACTTTAACCCCTAACCCTAACCCTAAACCTAACCCTAAACCTAACACCAACCCTAAACCTAATCCTAACCCTAACACCTACCCTAACACTATCCCTAACCCTAAACCGTAACCCTCACCCTATCCCTAACCCTAACCCTAACCCTAAACCTAACACCAACCCTAACCTTAACCCTAACCCTAACCCTAACACCAACCATAACCCTAACCCTAAACCTAAAGCCTAACCCTAACCCTAACCCTAACCCTAACTCTAACCCTAACCCTAACCCTAGGGCGAGAGGTAGTGCTCGGGGTAACCTAAACCTAACCCTAACCCTAAACATAACCCTAACCCTAACCCTAACCCTAGGGCGAGGGGTAGTGCTCGGGGTTACCTAACCCTAACCCTAACCATAACCATAACCCTAAACCTAACCCTAACCTAACTCTAACCCTAACCCTAACCCCTAACCCTAACCCTAACCCTAACCCTAACCCTAACCCTAACCCTAAACCTAACACCAACCCTAATCCTAACCCTAACCCTAACACCAACCCTAACCCTAACCCTAACCCTAACCCAAAACCTAACCCTAACGCTCACCTAACTCTAACCATAAACCATAACCCTAACCCTAACCCTAACACTAACCCTAACCCCAAACCTAACCCTAACCCTAACACTAAACCTAACCCTAACCCTAACACTAAACCTAACCATAACCCTAACTTTAACACAAACCCTAACTCTAACCCCTAACCCTAACACTAAACCTAACCCTAAACCTAACACCAACCCTAAACCTAACCCTAACCTTAACACCAACCCTAACACTATCCCTAACCCTAAACCGTAACCCTAACCCTAACCCTAACCCTAACCCTAACCCTAACCCTAACTTTAACACCAACCCTAACCCTAACACTAACCCTAACCCTAACCCAAAACCTAACCCTAAACCTAACCCTAACCCTAACACTAACCCTAACCCCTAACCCTAACACTAAACCTAACCCTAACCCTAACACCAACCCTAAACCTAAACCTAACCCTAACCCTAACCCAAAATCTAACTCTAACCCTAACCCCAGCCTAACCCTAACCTAACTCTAACTCTAAACCCTAACCCTAACCCTAACCCTAACCCTAACACTGAACCAAACACCAACCCTAACCCTAACCCTAACCTAACCCTAACCGTAACCCTAACCCTAACACTATCCCTAACCCTAACCCTAACCCTAAACCTAACACCAACCCCAACCTTAACCCTAACCCTAACCCTAACACCAACCCTAACCCTAACCATAAACCTAAACCCTAACCCTAACCCTAACCCTAACCCTAACCCTAACCCTAACCCTAACCCAAAACCTAAGCCTAACCCTAACCCTAACCCAAAACCTAACCCTAACCCTAACCTATCTCTAAATCTAAACCCTAACACTAACCCTAACCCTAACCATATACCTAACCCTAACCAAAAGCCTAATCCTAATCCTAACCCTAACCCTAAGCATAACCCTAACACTGACACTAACCCTAACCCTAACCCTAACCCTAACCTAACTCTAACACTAACCCTAACCCCTAACCCTAACCCTAACCCTAACACTAACCCTAACCCTAACCCTAAACCTAACGACAACCCTAACCCTAACCCTAACACTAACCCTAACTTTAACCCCTAACCCTAACCCTAAACCTAACGCTAAACCTAACATTAACCCTAAACCTAATCCTAACCCTAACACCAACCCTAACACTATCCCTAACCCTAAACCGTAACCCTCACCCTATACCTAACCCTAACCGTAACCCTAAACCTAACATTAACCCTAACCTTAACCCTAACCCTAACCCTAACACCAACCATAACCCTAACCCTAACCCTAAAGCCTAACCCTAACCCTAACCCTAACCCTAGGGCGAGGGGTAGTGCTCGGGGTAACCTAACCCTAACCCTAACCCTAACCATAACCCTAACCCTAAACCTAACCCTAACCTTAAACCTAACACCAACCCTAACCCTAACCCTAACCCTAACCCTAACACCAACCCTAAACCTAACCGTAACCCTAACCCAAAACCTAACCCTAACCCTAACCCTAACCCTAACCCTAACACTAACCCTAACCATAACCCTAACCCTAACACTAACCCTAACTCTAACCCCTAACCCTAACACTAAACCTAACCCTAAACCTAACACCAACCCTAACCCTAACCCTAAACCTAACCCTAACACCAACCCTAACCCTAACCCAAAACCTAACCCTAAACCTAACCGTAATTATAACCCTAACCCTAACCCTAACACTAACCCTAACCCCTAAACCTAACACTAAACCTAACCCTAACCCTAACACCAACCCTAAACCTAAACCTAACCCTAACCCTAACCCAAAACCTAACTCTAACCCTAACCCTAACCCTAACCTAACTCTAACTCTAAACCCTAACCCTAACCCTAATCCTAAACCTAACTCTAAACCTAACACCAACCCTAACCCTAACCCTAACCCTAACCGTAACCCTAACCCTAACCCTATTTCTAACCCTAACCCTAACCCTAAACCTAACACCAACCCTAACCTAACACTAACCCTAACCCTAACACCAACCCTAACCCTAACCCTAACCCTAAACTTTAACCCTAACCCTAACCCTAACCCTAAACCTAACCCTAAACCAAAACCTAACCCAAATCTAACCCTAACCCAAAACCTAACCCTAACCCTAACCTAACTCTAAATCTAAACCCTAACCCTAACCCTAACCCTAACCCTATACCTAACCCTAACCCAAAGCCTATCCCTAACCCTAAACCCTAACCCTAACCCTAACCCTAACCCTAACCCTAACCCTAACCCTAAACCTAACACCAACCCTAACCCTAACCCTAACCCTAACCCTAACACCAACCCTAACCCTAACCCTAACCCTTACCCAAAACCTAACCCTAACGCTAACCTAACTCTAACCCTAAACCCTAATCCTAACCCTAACCCTAACCCTAACCCTAACGCTAACCCAAAACCTAACCCTAACCCTAACCCTAACCCTAACCCTAACACTAAACCTAACCCTAACCCTAACCCTAACACTAACCCTAACTCTAACCCCTAATCCTAACCCTAAACCTAACCCTAAACCTAACCCTAACCCTAACCCTAACACTAACCCTAACCCCTAAACCTAACCCTAAATCTAACCCTAACCCTAACACCAACCCTAAACCGAAAACTAACCCTAACCCTAACCCAAAACCTAACTCTAACCCTAACCCTAACCCTAACCTAACTCTAACTCTAAACCCTAACCCTAAACCTAATCTAACCCTAACACTAAACCTAACACCAACCGTAACCCTAATCCCTAACCCTAACCCTAACCCTAACCCTACCCCTAACCCAAAACCTAACCCTAACCCTAACCCTAACCCTAACACTAACCTAAACCTAACCCTAACCCTAACACTAACCCTAACTCTAACCCCTAACCCTAACCCTAAATCTAACCCTAAACCTAACACCAACCCTAACCCTAACCCTAACCGTAACACCAACCCTAACCCTAACCCTAACCCTAACCCTAACCCTACACCTAACAAGGGCAAGGTGTACTGGTCAGCGACGGGCAAGTTCTAGGCCTCGGACTAGAGGGAGCCATGGGCGTTGGTCTAGGGCCCGAGCTAGGGCTAGTGGAAGCGGTAGGCGTAGCGCTGGGGTAGGCATAGGGCAAGGGGTGGGTGTCGACGTGAACCTCGGAGTAGTCCTAGGGCCAGGAGTGGGAGCTGTGACTAGGGATACGGATGGGGGTGGGCCTATGGGTAGGGGGATCTGTAGGGCCAGGGGTAGTGGTAGGACCTGAAGTAGTGCTAGGCGTAGGCCTAGGGCGAGGGGTCGTGCTCGGGGTAGGGTTAGGTGAAGGGCTAGTGGTTGGCAGAGGCCAACGAGCAGTGTTAGGGTTTGGGCTCATGTTAGGCCTATGACGAGTGGTAGTGGTAGGGGTTAGCCGAGGGCTAAGGTTAGGTGTCACGGGAGGGCTCCGGGTAGTCCTAGGACTCGAAACAGGGGTAGGGCTGGATTAGGGTGTGGCTAAGGGTGGGTCCAGGGTGATTTCATAGGACACGGCTTAGTGCTCTGGCTAAGGTAGGTCAAGGTGTACTGGGCGGCGACGGGCAAGTGCTAGGCCTCGGACTAGATGAGCACTGGTCGTTGGTCTAGGGCCCGAGCTAGGTCTAGTGGAAGCGATAGGCGTAGCGCTGAGGTAGGCATAGGGCAAGGGGTGGTGTTGGCGTAAACCTCGGAGTAGGACTAGGGCCAGGAGTTGGAGCTGTGGCTAGGGGTAGGGATTTGTGTGTGCCTATGGGTAGGGGGAGCTGTAGGGCCAGGGGTCGGGGTAGGACCACAGGTAGTGCTAGGCGTAGGCCTAGGGCGAGGGGTAGTGCTCGGGGTAACCTAACCCTAACCCTATCCCTAACCCTAACCCTAACCCTAACCTAACTATAACCCTAACCCTAACCCCTAACCCTAAACCTAACCCTAACACTAACCCTAACCCTAACCCTAACCTAACACCAACCCTAACCCTAACCCTAACACTAACCCTAACTTTAACCCCTAACCCTAACCCTAAACCTAACCGTAAACCTAACACCAACCCTAACCCTAACCCTAACCCTAACACCAACCCTAACACTATTTCTAACCCTAAACCGTAACCCTAACCCTATCCCTACCCCTAACCCTAACCCTAAACCTAACACCAACCCTAACCTTAACCCTAACCCTAACCCTAACACCAACCCTAACCCTAACCCTAACCCTAAACCCTAACCCTAACCCTAACCCTAACCCTAACTCTAACCCAAAACCTAACCCTAACCCTAACCTTAACCCTAACCCAAAACCTAAACCTAACCCTAACCTAACTCTAACTCTAAACCCTAACCTTAACCCTAACCCTAACCCTATACCTAACCCTAAACCAAAGCCTAAACCTAACCCTAACCCTAACCCTAACCCTAACACTAACCCTAACCCTAACCCTAACCCTAACACTAACCCTAAACCTAACCCTAACCCTAACCCTAACCCTAACCCTAGGGCGTGGGGTAGTGCTCGGGGTAACCTAACCCTAACCCTAACCCTAACCCTAACCCTAACCCTAACCCTAACCCTAACCTAACTCTAACCCTAAACCTAACACCAACCCTAACCCTAACCCTAACCCTAACCCTAACACCAACCCTATCCCTAACCCTATCCCTAACCCAAAACCTAACCCTAACGCTAACTTAACTCTAACCCTAAACCATAACCCTAACCCTAACCCTAACCCTAACCCTAACCCAAAACCTAACCCTAACCCTAACCCTAACCCTAACCCTAACACTAACCCTAACCCTAACCCTAACCCTAACCTTAACACTAACCCTAACTCTAACCCCTAACCCTAACACTAACCCTAACCCTAAACCTAACACCAACCCTAACCCTAACCCTAACCCTAACCCTAACCCTAACACCAACCCAAACCCTAACCCAAAACCTAACCCTAAACCTAACCCTAACCCTAACCCTAACCCTAAACCTAACACTAACCCTAACACCTAACCCTAACACTAAACCTAACCCTAACCCTAACACCAACCCTATACCTAACCCTAACCCTAACCCTAACCCAAAACCTAACTCTAACCCTAACCCTAACCCTAACCCTAACCTAACTCTAACTCTAAACCCTAACCCTAACCCTAACCCTAACCCTAACCCTGAACCTAACACCAACCCTAACCCTAACCCTAACCCTAACCGTAACCCTAACCCTAACCCTATCCCTAACCCTAACCTTAACCCTAAACCTAAGACCAACCCTAACCTTAACCCTAACCCTAACTCTAACCCTAAACCTAACCCTAACCCTAACCCTAAACCTAACCCTAACCCTAACCCTAACACAAACCCTAACTCTAACTCCTAACCCTAACACTAAACCTAACCCTAAACCTAACACCAACCCTAACCCTAACCCTAACCTTAACACCAACCCTAACACTATCCCTAACCCTAAACCCTAACCCTAACCCTAAAACTAACCCTAACTCTAACCCCTAATCCTAACACTAAACCTAACCCTAAACCTAACACCAACCCTAACCCTAACCCTAACCTTAACACCAACCCTAACACTATCCCTAACCCTAACCCTAACCCTAACCCTATACCTAACCCTAAACCAAAGCCTAACCCTAACCCTAACCCTAACCCTAACCCTAACACTAACCCTAACCCTAACCCTAACCCTAACACTAACCCTAAACCTAACCCTAACCCTAACCCTAACCCTAACCCTAGGGCGAGGGGTAGTGCTCGGGGTAACCTAACCCTAACCCTAACCCTAACCGAACTCTAACCCTAACCCTAACCCCTAACCCTAAACCTAACCCTAACCCTAACCCTAACCCTAACCCTAAACTTAACACCAACCCTAACCCTAAACCTAACCCTAACCCTAACACCAACCCTAACCCTAACCCTAACCCTAACCCAAAACCTAACCCTAACGCTAACCTAACTCTAACCCTAAACCATAACCCTAACCCTAACCCTAACCGTAACCCTAACCCAAAACCTAACCTTAACCCTAACCCTAACCCTAACCCTAACACTAACCCTAACCCTAACCCTAACCCTACACTAACCCTAACTCTAACCCCTAACCCTAACACTAACCCTAACCCTATACCTAACACCAACCCTAACCCTAACCCTAACACTAACCCTAACACCAAACCTAACCCTACCCCAAAACCTAACCCTAAACCTATCCCTAACCCTAACCCTAACCCTATACCTAACACTAACCCTAACCCCTAACCCTAACACTAAACCTAACCCTAACCCTAACACCAACCCTATACCTAACCGTAACCCTAACCCTAACCCAAAACCTAACTCTAACCCTAACCCTAACGCTAACCTAACTCTAACCCTAAACCCTAACCAAACCCTAACCCTAACCCTAACCCTAACCCAAAACCTAACCATAACCCTCACCCTAACCCTAACCCTAACCCTAACCCTAACCCTAACCCTAACCCAAAACCTAACTTTAACCCTCACCCTAACCCTAACCCTAACCCTAACCCTAACCCTAACCCTAAGCCTAACACTAACCCTAACCCCTAACCCTAACACTAAACCTAACCCTAACCCTAACACCAACCCTTATCCTAACCCTAACCCTAACCCTAACCCAAAACCTAACTCTAACCCTAACCCTAACCCTAACCCTAAAACTAACCCTAACCCTAACCCTAAACCTAACACCAAACCTAACCCTAACCCTAAACCTAACCCTAACACCAACCCTAACCCTAACCCAAAACCTAACCCTAAACCTAACCGTAATTATAACCCTAACCCTAACCCTAACACTAACCCTAACCCCTAACCCTAACACTAAACCTAACCCTAACCCTAACACCAACCCTAAACTTAACCCTAACCCTAACCCTAACCCAAAACCTAACTCTAACCCTAACCCTAACCCTAACCCTAACCTAACTCTAATTCTAAACCCTAACCCTAACGCTAACCCTAACCCTAACCCTAACGACAACCCTAACCCTAACCCTAACACTAACCCTAACTTTAACCCCTAACCCTAACCCTAAACCTAACCCTAAACCTAACACCAACCCTAAACCTAATCCTAACCCTAACACCTACCCTAACACTATCCCTAACCCTAAACCGTAACCCTCACCCTATTCCTAACCCTAACCCTAACCCTAAACCTGACACCAACCCTAACCTTAACCCTAACCCTAACCCTAACACCAACCATAACCATAACCCTAACCCTAAAGCCTAACCATAACCCTAACCCTAACCCTAACTCTAACCCTAACCCTAACTCTAGGGCGAGAGGTAGTGCTCGGGGTAACCTAAACCTAACCCTAACCCTAAACATAACCCTAACCCTAACCCTAACCCTAGGGCGAGGGGTAGTGCTCGGGGTTACCTAACCCTAACCCTAACCATAACCATAACCCTAAACCTAACCCTAACCTAACTCTAACCCTAACCCTAACCCCTAACACTAACCCTAACCCTAAACCTAACCCTAACCCTAACCCTAAACCTAACACCAACCCTAATCCTAACCCTAACCCTAACACCAACCCTAACCCCAAACCTAACCCTAACCATAACACTAACCCTAACCCTAACCCTAACACTAACCCTAACCATAACCCTAACCCTAACACAAACCCTAACTCTAACCCCTAACCCTAACACTAAAACTAACCCTAAACCTAACACCAAACCTAACCCTAACCCTAACCTTAACACCAACCCTAACACTATCCCTAACCCTAACACTAACCCTATACCTAACCCTAAACCAAAGCCTAACCCTAACCCTAACCCTAACCCTAACACTAACCCTAACCCTAACCCTAACCGTAACACTAACCCTAAACCTAACCCTAACCCTAACCCTAACCCTAACCCTAGGGCGAGGGTAGTGCTCGGGGTAACCTAACCCTAACCCTAACCCTAACCCTAACCGAACTCTAACCCTAACCCTAACCCCTAACCCTAAACCTAACCCTAACCCTAACCCTAACCCTAACCCTAAACTTAACACCAACCCAAACCCTAAACCTAACCCTAACCCTAACACCAACCCTAACCCTAACCCTAACCCTAACCCAAAACCTAACCCTAACGCTAACCTAACTCTAACCCTAAACCATAACCCTAACCCTAACCCTAACCGTAACCCTAACCCAAAACCTAACCTTAACCCTAACCCTAACCCTAACCCTAACACTAACCCTAACCCTAACCCTAACCCTACACTAACCCTAACTCTAACCCCTAACCCTAACACTAACCCTAACCCTATACCTAACACCAACCCTAACCCTAACCCTAACACTAACCCTAACACCAAACCTAACCCTAACCCAAAACCTAACCCTAAACCTAACCCTAACCCTAACCCTAACCCTATACCTAACACTAACCCTAACCCCTAACCCTAACACTAAACCTAACCCTAACCCTAACACCAACCCTATACCTAACCCTAACCCTAACCCTAACCCAAAACCTAACTCTAACCCTAACCCTAACGCTAACCTAACTCTAACCCTAAACCCTAACCAAACCCTAACCCTAACCCTAACCCTAACCCAAAACCTAACCATAACCCTAACCCTAACCCTAACCCTAACACTAACCCTAACCCTAACCCTAACCCTAACCCTAACCCTAACCCTAACACTAACGCTAACCCCTAACCCTAAACCTAACCCTAACCCTAACCCTAACCCTAACCCTAACACTAACCCTAACCCTAACCCTAACCCTAACCCTAACCCTAACACTAACCCTAACCCCTAACCCTAACCCTAAACCTAACCCTAAACCTAACACCAACCCTAAACCTAATCCTAACCCTAACACCTACCCTAACACTATCCCTAACCCTAAACCGTAACCCTCACCCTATCCCTAACCCTAACCCTAACCCTAAACCTGACACCAACACTAACCTTAACCCTAACCCTAACCCTAACACCAACCATAACCATAACCCTAACCCTAAAGCCTAACCATAACCCTAACCCTAACCCTAACTCTAACCCTAACCCTAACTCTAGGGCGAGAGGTAGTGCTCGGGGTAACCTAAACCTAACCCTAACCCTAAACATAACCCTAACCCTAACCCTAACCCTAGGGCGAGGGGTAGTGCTCGGGGTTACCTAACCCTAACCCTAACCATAACCATAACCCTAAACCTAACCCTAACCTAACTCTAACCCTAACCCTAACCCCTAACACTAACCCTAACCCTAAACCTAACCCTAACCCTAACCCTAAACCTAACACCAACCCTAATCCTAACCCTAACCCTAACACCAACCCTAACCCTAACCCTAACCCTAACCCAAAACCTAACCCTAACGCTAACCTAACTCTAACCCTAAACCATAACTCTAACCCTAACCCTAACACTAACCCTAACCCCAAACCTAACCCTAACCATAACACTAACCCTAACCCTAACCCTAACACTAACCCTAACCATAACCCTAACCCTAACACAAACCCTAACTCTAACCCCTAACCCTAACACTAAAACTAACCCTAAACCTAACACCAAACCTAACCCTAACCCTAACCTTAACACCAACCCTAACACTATCCCTAACCCTAACACTAACCCTATACCTAACCCTAAACCAAAGCCTAACCCTAACCCTAACCCTAACCCTAACCCTAACACTAACCCTAACCCTAACCCTAACCGTAACACTAACCCTAAACCTAACCCTAACCCTAACCCTAACCCTAACCCTAGGGCGAGGGTAGTGCTCGGGGTAACCTAACCCTAACCCTAACCCTAACCCTAACCGAACTCTAACCCTAACCCTAACCCCTAACCCTAAACCTAACCCTAACCCTAACCCTAACCCTAACCCTAAACTTAACACCAACCCAAACCCTAAACCTAACCCTAACCCTAACACCAACCCTAACCCTAACCCTAACCCTAACCCAAAACCTAACCCTAACGCTAACCTAACTCTAACCCTAAACCATAACCCTAACCCTAACCCTAACCGTAACCCTAACCCAAAACCTAACCTTAACCCTAACCCTAACCCTAACCCTAACACTAACCCTAACCCTAACCCTAACCCTACACTAACCCTAACTCTAACCCCTAACCCTAACACTAACCCTAACCCTATACCTAACACCAACCCTAACCCTAACCCTAACACTAACCCTAACACCAAACCTAACCCAAACCCAAAACCTAACCCTAAACCTAACCCTAACCCTAACCCTAACCCTATACCTAACACTAACCCTAACCCCTAACCCTAACACTAAACCTAACCCTAACCCTAACACCAACCCTATACCTAACCCTAACCCTAACCCTAACCCAAAACCTAACTCTAACCCTAACCCTAACGCTAACCTAACTCTAACCCTAAACCCTAACCAAACCCTAACCCTAACCCTAACCCTAACCCAAAACCTAACCATAACCCTAACCCTAACCCTAAACCTAAAACTAACCCTAACCCTAACCCTAACCCTAACCCTAACCCTAACACTAACCCTAACCCCTAACCCTAAACCTAACCCTAACCCTAACCCTAACCCTAACCCTAACACTAACCCTAACCCTAACCCTAACCCTAACCCTAACCCTAACACTAACCCTAACCCCTAACCCTAACCCTAACCCTAACCCTAACCCTAACCCAAAACCTAACCCTAACGCTAACCTAACTCTAACCC
>NW_027668923.1:32500-35000 GCF_964194185.1 Rhinolophus hipposideros | reverse complement strand
AAACCATAACCCTAACCCTAACCCTAACCCTAACCCTAACACCAACCCTATACCTAACCCTAACCCTAACCCTAACCCAAAACCTAACCCTAACCCTAACCTAACTCTAAATCTAAACCCTAACCCTAACCCTAACCCTAACCCTATACCTAACCCTAACCCAAAGCCTAACCCTAACCCTAACCCTAACCCTAACACAAACCCTAACCCTAACCCTAACACTAACACTAACCCTAAACCTAACACCAACCCTAACCCTTACCCTAACTTTAACACCAACTCTAACACTATCCCTAGCCCTTAACCGTAACCCTAACACTAACCCTAACCCTAACTTTAACCCTAACCCTAAACCTAACCCTAACCCTAACCCTAACACTAACCCTAACTCTAACCCCTAACCCTAACCCTAAACCTAACCCTAAACCTAACACCAACCCTAACCCTAACCCTAATCTTAAAACCAACCCTTACACTATCCCTAACCCTAAACCGTAACCCTACCCTAACCCTAACCCTAACCCTAAACCTAACACCAACTTTAACCCTAACCCTAACTCTAACCCTAATACCAACCCTAACCCTAACCCAAAACCTAACCCTAACCCTAACCCTAACCCTAACACTAACACTAACCCCTAACCCTAACCCTAAACATAACCCTAACCCTAACACCAACACTAAACCTAACCCTAACCCTAACCCTAACATAAAACCTAACTCTAACCCTAACCCTATCCCTAACCTAACTCTAAACCCTAACCCTAAACGTAACCCTAACCCTAACCCTAAACCTAACACCAACCCTAACCCTAACCCTAACCCTAACACCAACCCTAACCCTAACCCTAACCCTAACCCTAACCCAAAACCTAACTCTAACCCTAACCCTAACCCTAACCTAACTCTAACTCTAAACCCTAACCCTAAACCTAACCCTAACACTAACCCTAAACCTAACACCAACCCTAACCCTAACCCTAACCCTAACCCTAACCCTAACCCTAAACCTAACACCAACCCTAACCCTAAACCTAACCCTAACACCAACCCTAACCCTAACCCTAACCCTAACCCTAACCCAAAACCTAACTCTAACCCTTACCCTAACCCTAACCTAACTCTAACTCTAAACCCTAACCCTAAACCTAACCCTAACCCTAACCCTAAACCTAACACCAACCCTAACCCTAACCCTAACCCTAACACCAACCCTAATTCTAACCCTAACCCTAACCCTAAACCCTAACATTAAACCTAACACCAACCCTAATCCTAACCCTAACCCTAACACCAACCCTAAACCTAACCCTAACCCTAACCCTAACCCAAAACCTAACTCTAACCCTAACCCTAACACTAACCTAACTCTAACTCTAAACCCTAACCCTAAACCTAACCCTAACCCTAACCCTAACCCTAACACCAACCCTAACCCTAACCCTAACCCTAACACCAATCCTAATTCTAACCCTAACCCTAACCCTAAACCCTAACCCTAAACCTAACACCAACCCTAATCCTAACCCTAACCCTAACACCAACCCTAAACCTAACCCTAACCCTAACCCTAACCCAAAACCTAACTCTAACCCTAACCCTAACACTAACCTAACTCTAACTCTAAACCCTAACCCTAAACCTAACCCTAACCCTAACCCTAACCCTAACACCAATCCTAAAACTAACCCTAACCCTAACACTAACCCTAACCCTAACCCTAACCCTAACCCTAAACCTAACAAGGGCAAGGTGTACTGGTCAGCGATGGGAAATTTCTAGGCCTCGGACTAGAGGGAGCCATGGGCGTTGGTCTAGGGACCGAGCTAGGGCTTATGGAAGCGGTATGCGTAGCGCTGGGGTAGGCATAGGGCAAGGGGTGGGTGTCGAGGTGAACCTCGGAGTAGTCATAGGGCCAGGGGTAGTGGTAGAACCAGAGGTAGTGCTAGGCGTAGGCCTAGGGCGAGGGGTCGTGCTCGGGATAGGGTTAGGTGAAGGGCTAGTGGTTGGCCGAGGCCAATGAGCAGTGTTAGGGTTAGGGCTCATGTTAGGCCTAGGACGAGTGGTAGTGGTAGGGGTTAGCCGAGGGCTAAGGTTAGGTGACACGGGAGGGCTCCGGGTAGTCCTAGGACTCGGAACAGGTGTAGGGCTGGATTAGGGTGTGGCTAAGGGTGGGTCCAGTGTGATTTCATAGGATACGGCTTAGTGATCTGGGTAAGGTAGGTCAAGGTGTAAAGGTCGGCGACGGGCAAGTGCTAGGCCTCGGACTAGATGAGCACTGGGCGTTGGTCTAGGGTCCGAGCTAGGGCTAGTGGAAGCGATAGGCGTAGCGCTGGGGTAGGCATAGGGCAAGGGGTGGGTGTTGGGGTTACCTCGGAGTAGGCCTAGGGCCAGGAGTTGGAGCTGTGGCTAGGGTTAGGGATTTTGCTGTGCCTATGGGTAGAAGGAGCTGTAGGGCCAGGGGTAGGGGTAGGACCAGAGGTAGTGCTAGGCGTAGGCC
>NW_027668923.1:0-17500 GCF_964194185.1 Rhinolophus hipposideros | reverse complement strand
TAACACCAAACCTAACCCTAACCCAAAACCTAATTCTAAACCTAACCCTAACCATAACCCTAATACTAACCCTAACCCCTAACCCTAACCCTAACACCAACCCTAACCCTAACCCTAACCCAAAACTAACCCTAACCCTAACCTAACTCTAACTCTAAACCCTAACCCTTCCCCTAACTCTAACCCTATACCTAACCCTAAACCAAAGCCTAACCCTAACCCTAACCCTAACCCTAACCCTAACCCTAACCCTAACACTAACCCTAACCCTAACCCTAACCCTAACTCTAACCCTAACCCTAACTTTAACCCTAACCCTATCCCTAGGGCGAGGGGTAGTGCGCGGGGTAACCTAACCCTAACCCTAACCCTAACCCTAACCCTAAACCTAACACCAACCCTAACCCTAACCCTAACCCTAACCCTAACACCAACCCTAACCCTAACCCTAACCCTAACCCAAAACCTAACCCTAACGCTAACCTAACTCTAACCCTAAACCATAACCCTAACCCTAACCCTAACCCAAAACCTAACCCTAACCCTAACCCTAACCCTAACCCTAACACTAACCCTAACCCTAACACTAACCCTAACACTAACCCTAACTCTAACCCCTAACCCTAACACTAAACCTAACCCTAAACCTAACACCAACCCTAACCCTAACCCTAACCTTAACACCAACCCTAACACTATCCCTAGCCCTAAACCGTAACCCTAACCCTAATCCTAACCCTAACCCTAACCCTAACCCTATACCTAACACCAACCCTAACCCTAACCCTAACTCTAACCCTAACACCAAACCTAACCCTAACCCAAAACCTAACCCTAAACCTAACCCTAACCATAACCCTAATACTAACCCTAACCCCTAACCCTAACCCTAACACCAACCCTAACCCTAACCCTAACCCAAAACTAACCCTAACCCTAACCTAACTCTAACTCTAAACCCTAACCCTTACCCTAACTCTAACCCTATACCTAACCCTAAACCAAAGCCTAACCCTAACCCTAACCCTAACCCTAACCCTAACCCTAACACTAACCCTAACCCTAACCCTAACCCTAACTCTAACCCTAACCCTAACTTTAACCCTAACCCTATCCCTAGGGCGAGGGGTAGTGCGCGGGGTAACCTAACCCTAACCCTAACCCTAACCCTAACCCTGAACCTAACACCAACCCTAACCCTAACCCTAACCCTAACCCTAACACCAACCCTAACCCTAACCCTAACCCTAACCCAAAACCTAACCCTAACGCTAACCTAACTCTAACCCTAAACCATAACCCTAACCCTAACCCTAACCCAAAACCTAACCCTAACCCTAACCCTAACCCTAACCCTAACACTAACCCTAACCCTAACACTAACCCTAACACTAACCCTAACTCTAACCCCTAACCCTAACACTAAACCTAACCCTAAACCTAACACCAACCCTAACCCTAACCCTAACCTTAACACCAACCCTAACACTATCCCTAGCCCTAAACCGTAACCCTAACCCTAATCCTAACCCTAACCCTAACCCTAACCCTAAACCTAACACCAACCCTAACCCTAACCCTAACCCTAACCCTAACACCAACCCTAACCCTTACACAAAACCTAACCCTAACCCTAACCCTAACCCTAACCTAACTCTAACACTAACCCTAACCCCTAACCCTAACCCTAACCCTAACGACAACCCTAACCCTAACCCTAACACTATCCCTAACTTTAACCCCTAAACCTAACCCTAAACCTAACATTAACCCTAAACGTAATCCTAACCCTAACACCAACCCTAACACTATCCCTAACCCTAAACCGTAACCCTCACCCTATCCCTAACCCTAACCGTAACCCTAAACCTAACACCAAACCTAACCTTAACCCTAACCCTAACCCTAACACCAACCATAACCCTAACCCTAACCCTAAAGCCTAACCCTAACCCTAACCCTTACCCTAACCCTAACCCTAACCGTAACCATAGGGCGAGGGGTAGTGCTCGGGGTAACCTAACCCTAACCCTAACCCTAAACCTAACACCAACCCTAACCCTAACCCTAAACCTAACCCTAACACAAACCCTAACCCTAACCCAAAACCTAACCCTAAACCTAATTGTAATCCTAACCCTAACCCTAACCCTAACACTAACCCTAACCCCTAACCCTAACACTAAACCTAACCCTAACCCTAACACCAACCCTAAACCTAACCCTAACCCTAACCCTAACCCAAAACCTAACTCTAACCCTAACCGTAACCCTAACCCTAACCTAACTCTAACTCTAAACCCTAACCCTAACCCTAATTCTAACCCTAACCCTAAACCTAACACCAACCCTAACCCTAACCCTAACCCTAACCCAAAACCTAACCCTAACCCTAACCCTAACCCTAACCCTAACACTAACCCTAACCCTAACACTAACCCTAACACTAACCCTAACTCTAACCCCTAACCCTAACACTAAACCTAACCCTAAACCTAACATTAACCCTAAACGTAATCCTAACCCTAACACCAACCCTAACACTACCCCTAACCCTAAACCGTAACCCTCACCCTATACCTAACCCTAACCGTAACCCTAAACCTAACACCAAACCTAACCTTAACCCTAACCCTAACCCTAACACCAACCATAACCCTAACCCTAACCCTAAAGCCTAACCCTAACCCTAACCCTTACCCTAACCCTAACCATAACCCTAACCATAGGGCGAGGGGTAGTGCTCGGGTTAACCTAACCCTAACCCTAACCCTAACCATAACCCAACCCTAACCCTAACCTAACTCTAACCCTAACCCTAACCCTAACCCTAACACTAACCCTAACCCTAAACCTAACACCAACCCTAACCCTAACCCTAAACCTAACCCTAACACAACCCTAACCCTAACCCAAAACCTAACCCTAAACCTAATTGTAATCCTAACCCTAACCCTAACCCTAACACTAACCCTAACCCCTAACCCTAACACTAAACCTAACCCTAACCCTAACACCAAACCTAAACCTAACCCTAACCCTAACCCTAACCCTAACCTAACTCTAACTCTAAACCCTAACCCTAACCCTAATTCTAACCGTAACCCTAAACCTAACACCAACCCTAACCATAACCCTAACAGTAACTGTAACCCTAACCCTAACCCTATTTCTAACCCTAACCCTAACCCTAAACCTAACACCAACCCTAACCTAACCCTAACCCTAACCCTAACACCAACCCTAACCCTAACCCTAACCCTAAACCCTAACAATAACCCTAACCCTAACCCTAACCCAAAACCTAACCTTAACCCTAACCCTAACCCTAACCCTAACCCTAACCCTATACCTAAACCTAACCCAAAGCCTAACCCTAACCCTAACCCTAACCCTAACCCTAACCCTAACATTAACACTAACCCTAACCCTAACCCTAACCCTAACCCTAACCCTAACCCTAGGGCGAGGGGTAGTGCTCGGGGTAACCTAACCCTAACCCTAACCCTAACCATAACTCTAACCCTAACCCTAACCTAACTCTAACCCTAACCCTAACCCCTAACCCTAACCCTAACCCTAAACCTAACACTAATCCTAAACCTAACACCAACCCTAACCCTAACCCTAACCCTAACCCTAAACCTAAACCTAACCCTAACCCTAACCCTAACACTAACCCTAACTCTAACCCTTACCCCTAACCCTAAACCCAACCCTAAACCTAACACCAACCCTAACCCTAACCTTAACACCAGTCCTTACACTATCCCTAACCCTAAACCGTAACCCTAACCCTAACCCTAACCCTAACCCTAACCCTATACCTAACACCAACCCTAACCCTAACCCTAACTCTAACCCTAACACCAAACCTAACCCTAACCCAAAACCTAACCCTAAACCTAACCCTAACCATAACCCTAATACTAACCCTAAACCCTAACCCTAACCCTAACACCAACCCTAACCCTAACCCTAACCCAAAACTAACCCTAACCCTAACCTAACTCTAACTCTAAACCCTAACCCTTACCCTAACTCTAACCCTATACCTAACCCTAAACCAAAGCCTAACCCTAACCCTAACCCTAACCCTAACCCTAACCCTAACCCTAACCCTAACACTAACCCTAACCCTAACCCTAACCCTAACTCTAACCCTAACCCTAACTTTAACCCTAACCCTATCCCTAGGGCGAGGGGTAGTGCGCGGGGTAACCTAACCCTAACCCTAACCCTAACCCTAACCCTAAACCTAACACCAACCCTAACCCTAACCCTAACCCTAACCCTAACACCAACCCTAACCCTAACCCTAACCCTAACCCAAAACCTAACCCTAACGCTAACCTAACTCTAACCCTAAACCATAACCCTAACCCTAACCCTAACCCAAAACCTAACCCTAACCCTAACCCTAACCCTAACCCTAACACTAACCCTAACCCTAACACTAACCCTAACACTAACCCTAACTCTAACCCCTAACCCTAACACTAAACCTAACCCTAAACCTAACACCAACCCTAACCCTAACCCTAACCTTAACACCAACCCTAACACTATCCCTAGCCCTA
The DNA here is from genome assembly GCF_964194185.1 of Rhinolophus hipposideros. Lineage (NCBI taxonomy): Eukaryota > Metazoa > Chordata > Mammalia > Chiroptera > Rhinolophidae > Rhinolophus > Rhinolophus hipposideros. The sequence continues at coordinate 12,920 of NW_027668923.1, read as the reverse complement.
AACCGTAACCCTAACCCTAATCCTAACCCTAACCCTAACCCTAACCCTATACCTAACACCAACCCTAACCCTAACCCTAACTCTAACCCTAACACCAAACCTAACCCTAACCCAAAACCTAACCCTAAACCTAACCCTAACCATAACCCTAATACTAACCCTAACCCCTAACCCTAACCCTAACACCAACCCTAACCCTAACCCTAACCCAAAACTAACCCTAACCCTAACCTAACTCTAACTCTAAACCCTAACCCTTACCCTAACTCTAACCCTATACCTAACCCTAAACCAAAGCCTAACCCTAACCCTAACCCTAACCCTAACCCTAACCCTAACACTAACCCTAACCCTAACCCTAACCCTAACTCTAACCCTAACCCTAACTTTAACCCTAACCCTATCCCTAGGGCGAGGGGTAGTGCGCGGGGTAACCTAACCCTAACCCTAACCCTAACCCTAACCCTAAACCTAACACCAACCCTAACCCTAACCCTAACCCTAACCCTAACACCAACCCTAACCCTAACCCTAACCCTAACCCAAAACCTAACCCTAACGCTAACCTAACTCTAACCCTAAACCATAACCCTAACCCTAACCCTAACCCAAAACCTAACCCTAACCCTAACCCTAACCCTAACACTAACCCTAACCCTAACACTAACCCTAACACTAACCCTAACTCTAACCCCTAACCCTAACACTAAACCTAACCCTAAACCTAACACCAACCCTAACCCTAACCCTAACCTTAACACCAACCCTAACACTATCCCTAGCCCTAAACCGTAACCCTAACCCTAATCCTAACCCTAACCCTAACCCTAACCCTAAACCTAACACCAACCCTAACCCTAACCCTAACCCTAACCCTAACACCAACCCTAACCCTTACACAAAACCTAACCCTAACCCTAACCCTAACCCTAACCTAACTCTAACACTAACCCTAACCCCTAACCCTAACCCTAACCCTAACGACAACCCTAACCCTAACCCTAACACTATCCCTAACTTTAACCCCTAAACCTAACCCTAAACCTAACATTAACCCTAAACGTAATCCTAACCCTAACACCAACCCTAACACTATCCCTAACCCTAAACCGTAACCCTCACCCTATCCCTAACCCTAACCGTAACCCTAAACCTAACACCAAACCTAAACTTAACCCTAACCCTAACCCTAACACCAACCATAACCCTAACCCTAACCCTAAAGCCTAACCCTAACCCTAACCCTTACCCTAACCCTAACCCTAACCGTAACCATAGGGCGAGGGGTAGTGCTCGGGGTAACCTAACCCTAACCCTAACCCTAAACCTAACACCAACCCTAACCCTAACCCTAAACCTAACCCTAACACAAACCCTAACCCTAACCCAAAACCTAACCCTAAACCTAATTGTAATCCTAACCCTAACCCTAACCCTAACACTAACCCTAACCCCTAACCCTAACACTAAACCTAACCCTAACCCTAACACCAACCCTAAACCTAACCCTAACCCTAACCCTAACCCAAAACCTAACCCTAACGCTAACCTAACTCTAACCCTAAACCAAAACCCTAACCCTAACCCTAACCCTAACCCAAAACCTAACCCTAACCCTAACCCTAACCCTAACCCTAACACTAACCCTAACCCTAACACTAACCCTAACACTAACCCTAACTCTAACCCCTAACCCTAACACTAAACCTAACCCTAAACCTAACATTAACCCTAAACGTAATCCTAACCCTAACACCAACCCTAACACTACCCCTAACCCTAAACCGTAACCCTCACCCTATACCTAACCCTAACCGTAACCCTAAACCTAACACCAAACCTAACCTTAACCCTAACCCTAACCCTAACACCAACCATAACCCTAACCCTAACCCTAAAGCCTAACCCTAACCCTAACCCTTACCCTAACCCTAACCATAACCCTAACCATAGGGCGAGGGGTAGTGCTCGGGTTAACCTAACCCTAACCCTAACCCTAACCATAACCCAACCCTAACCCTAACCTAACTCTAACCCTAACCCTAACCCTAACCCTAACACTAACCCTAACCCTAAACCTAACACCAACCCTAACCCTAACCCTAAACCTAACCCTAACACAACCCTAACCCTAACCCAAAACCTAACCCTAAACCTAATTGTAATCCTAACCCTAACCCTAACCCTAACACTAACCCTAACCCCTAACCCTAACACTAAACCTAACCCTAACCCTAACACCAAACCTAAACCTAACCCTAACCCTAACCCTAACCCTAACCTAACTCTAACTCTAAACCCTAACCCTAACCCTAATTCTAACCGTAACCCTAAACCTAACACCAACCCTAACCATAACCCTAACAGTAACTGTAACCCTAACCCTAACCCTATTTCTAACCCTAACCCTAACCCTAAACCTAACACCAACCCTAACCTAACCCTAACCCTAACCCTAACACCAACCCTAACCCTAACCCTAACCCTAAACCCTAACAATAACCCTAACCCTAACCCTAACCCAAAACCTAACCTTAACCCTAACCCTAACCCTAACCCTAACCCTAACCCTATACCTAAACCTAACCCAAAGCCTAACCCTAACCCTAACCCTAACCCTAACCCTAACCCTAACATTAACACTAACCCTAACCCTAACCCTAACCCTAACCCTAACCCTAGGGCGAGGGGTAGTGCTCGGGGTAACCTAACCCTAACCCTAACCCTAACCATAACTCTAACCCTAACCCTAACCTAACTCTAACCCTAACCCTAACCCCTAACCCTAACCCTAACCCTAAACCTAACACTAATCCTAAACCTAACACCAACCCTAACCCTAACCCTAACCCTAACCCTAAACCTAAACCTAACCCTAACCCTAACCCTAACACTAACCCTAACTCTAACCCTTACCCCTAACCCTAAACCCAACCCTAAACCTAACACCAACCCTAACCCTAACCTTAACACCAGTCCTTACACTATCCCTAACCCTAAACCGTAACCCTAACCCTAACCCTAACCCTAACCCTAACCCTATACCTAACACCAACCCTAACCCTAACCCTAACTCTAACCCTAACACCAAACCTAACCCTAACCCAAAACCTAACCCTAAACCTAACCCTAACCATAACCCTAATACTAACCCTAACCCCTAACCCTAACCCTAACACCAACCCTAACCCTAACCCTAACCCAAAACTAACCCTAACCCTAACCTAACTCTAACTCTAAACCCTAACCCTTACCCTAACTCTAACCCTATACCTAACCCTAAACCAAAGCCTAACCCTAACCCTAACCCTAACCCTAACCCTAACCCTAACCCTAACACTAACCCTAACCCTAACCCTAACCCTAACTCTAACCCTAACCCTAACTTTAACCCTAACCCTATCCCTAGGGCGAGGGGTAGTGCGCGGGGTAACCTAACCCTAACCCTAACCCTAACCCTAACCCTAAACCTAACACCAACCCTAACCCTAACCCTAACCCTAACCCTAACACCAACCCTAACCCTAACCCTAACCCTAACCCAAAACCTAACCCTAACGCTAACCTAACTCTAACCCTAAACCATAACCCTAACCCTAACCCTAACCCAAAACCTAACCCTAACCCTAACCCTAACCCTAACCCTAACACTAACCCTAACCCTAACACTAACCCTAACACTAACCCTAACTCTAACCCCTAACCCTAACACTAAACCTAACCCTAAACCTAACACCAACCCTAACCCTAACCCTAACCTTAACACCAACCCTAACACTATCCCTAGCCCTAAACCGTAACCCTAACCCTAATCCTAACCCTAACCCTAACCCTAACCCTATACCTAACACCAACCCTAACCCTAACCCTAACTCTAACCCTAACACCAAACCTAACCCTAACCCAAAACCTAACCCTAAACCTAACCCTAACCATAACCCTAATACTAACCCTAACCCCTAACCCTAACCCTAACACCAACCCTAACCCTAACCCTAACCCAAAACTAACCCTAACCCTAACCTAACTCTAACTCTAAACCCTAACCCTTACCCTAACTCTAACCCTATACCTAACCCTAAACCAAAGCCTAACCCTAACCCTAACCCTAACCCTAACCCTAACCCTAACCCTAACACTAACCCTAACCCTAACCCTAACCCTAACTCTAACCCTAACCCTAACTTTAACCCTAACCCTATCCCTAGGGCGAGGGGTAGTGCGCGGGGTAACCTAACCCTAACCCTAACCCTAACCCTAACCCTAAACCTAACACCAACCCTAACCCTAACCCTAACCCTAACCCTAACACCAACCCTAACCCTAACCCTAACCCTAACCCAAAACCTAACCCTAACGCTAACCTAACTCTAACCCTAAACCATAACCCTAACCCTAACCCTAACCCAAAACCTAACCCTAACCCTAACCCTAACCCTAACCCTAACACTAACCCTAACCCTAACACTAACCCTAACACTAACCCTAACTCTAACCCCTAACCCTAACACTAAACCTAACCCTAAACCTAACACCAACCCTAACCCTAACCCTAACCTTAACACCAACCCTAACACTATCCCTAGCCCTAAACCGTAACCCTAACCCTAATCCTAACCCTAACCCTAACCCTAACCCTAAACCTAACACCAACCCTAACCCTAACCCTAACCCTAACCCTAACACCAACCCTAACCCTTACACAAAACCTAACCCTAACCCTAACCCTAACCCTAACCTAACTCTAACACTAACCCTAACCCCTAACCCTAACCCTAACCCTAACGACAACCCTAACCCTAACCCTAACACTATCCCTAACTTTAACCCCTAAACCTAACCCTAAACCTAACATTAACCCTAAACGTAATCCTAACCCTAACACCAACCCTAACACTATCCCTAACCCTAAACCGTAACCCTCACCCTATCCCTAACCCTAACCGTAACCCTAAACCTAACACCAAACCTAACCTTAACCCTAACCCTAACCCTAACACCAACCATAACCCTAACCCTAACCCTAAAGCCTAACCCTAACCCTAACCCTTACCCTAACCCTAACCCTAACCGTAACCATAGGGCGAGGGGTAGTGCTCGGGGTAACCTAACCCTAACCCTAACCCTAAACCTAACACCAACCCTAACCCTAACCCTAAACCTAACCCTAACACAAACCCTAACCCTAACCCAAAACCTAACCCTAAACCTAATTGTAATCCTAACCCTAACCCTAACCCTAACACTAACCCTAACCCCTAACCCTAACACTAAACCTAACCCTAACCCTAACACCAACCCTAAACCTAACCCTAACCCTAACCCTAACCCAAAACCTAACTCTAACCCTAACCGTAACCCTAACCCTAACCTAACTCTAACTCTAAACCCTAACCCTAACCCTAATTCTAACCCTAACCCTAAACCTAACACCAACCCTAACCCTAACCCTAACCCTAACCGTAACGCTAACCCTAACCCTATTTCTAACCCTAACCCTAACCCTAAACCTAACACCAACCCTAACCTAACCCTAACCCTAACCCTAACACCAACCCTAACCCTAACCCTAACCCTAAACCCTAACCCTAACCCTAACCCTAGGGCGAGGGGTAGTGCTCGGGGTAACCTAACCCTAACCCTAACCCTAACCATAACTCTAACCCTAACCCTAACCTAATTCTAACCCTAACCTAACTCTAAATATAAACCCTAACCCTAACCCTAACCCTAACCCTATACCTAACCCTAACCCAAAGCCTAACCCTAACCCTAACCCTAACCCTAACACTAACCCTAACCCTAACCCTAACCCTAACACTAACACTAACCCTAACCCTAACCCAAACCCTAACCCTAACCCTAGGGCGAGGGGTAGTGCTCGGGGTAACCTAACCCTAACCCTAACCCTAACCATAACTCTAACCCTAACCCTAAACTAACTCTAACCCTAACCCTAAACCCTAACCCTAACCCTAACCCTAACCCTAACACTAATCCTAAACCGAACACCAACACTAACCCTAACCCTAACCCTAACCGTAACCCTAACCCTAACCCTAACCCTAACCCTAACCCTAACCCTAAACCTAAACCTAACCCTAACCCTAACCCTAACACTAACCCTAACTCTAACCCTTAACCCTAACCCTAAACCCAACCCTAAACCTAACACCAACCCTAACCCTAACCTTAACACCAGTCCTTACACTATCCCTAACCCTAAACCGTAACCCTAACCCTAACCCTAACCCTAACCCTAACCCTAACCCTATACCTAACACCAACCCTAACCCTAACCCTAACTCTAAACCTAACACCAACCCTAACCCTAACCCAAAACCTAACCCTAAACCTAACCCTAACCATAACTCTAACACTAACCCTAACCCCTAACCCTAACCCTAACACCAACCCTAACCCTAACCCTAACCCTAAACCCTAACCCTAACCCTAACCCTAACCCTAACCTTAACCCTATACCTAACACCAACCCTAACCCTAACCCTAACTCTAACCCTAACACCAACCCTAACCCTAACCCAAAACCTAACCCTAGACCTAACCCTAACCCTAACCCTAACCCTAACACTAACCCTAACCCCTAAACCTAACCCTAAACCTAACCCTAACCCTAACACCAACCCTAACCCTAACCTTAACACCAACCGTTACACTATCCCTAGCCCTAAACCGTAACCCTAACCCTAACCCTAACCCTAACCCTAACCCTAAACCTAAACCTAACCCTAACCCTAACCCGAACACTAACCCTAACTCTAACCCTTAACCCTAACCCTAACCCTAACCCTATACCTAACACCAACCCTAACCCTAACCCTAACTCTAACCCTAACACCAAACCTAACCCTAACCCAAAACCTAACCCTAGACCTAACCCTAACCCTAACCCTAACCCTAACACTAACCCTAACCCCTAACCCTAACTCTAAACCTAACCCTAACCCTAACACCAACCCTAAACCTAACCCTAACCCTAACCCTAACCAAAAACCTAACTCTAACCCTAACCCTAACCCTAACCTAACTCTAACTCTAAACACTAACCCTAAACCTAACCCTAACCCTAACCCTAAACCTAACAACAACCCTAACCCTAACCCTAACCCTAACACCAACCCTAACCCTAACGCTAACCCTAAACCCTAACCCTAACCCTAACCCTAACCCTAACCCTAACACTAACCCTAACCCTAACACTAACCCTAACACTAACCCTAACTCTAACACATAACCCTAACACTAAACCTAACCCTAAACCTAACACCAACCCTAACCCTAACCCTAAACTTAACACCAACCCTAACACTATCCCTAGCCCTAAACCGTAATCCTAACCCTAACCCTAACCCTAACCCTAAACCTAACACCAACCTAACCCTAACCCTAACCCTAACCCTAACACCAACCCTAACCCTAACCCAAAACCTAACCCTAAACCTAACCCTAACCCTAACCCTAACCCTAACCCTAACCCTAACCCTAAACCTAACACCAACCCTAACCCTAACCCTAACCCTAACCCTAACACCAACCCTAACCCTAACCCAAAACCTAACCCTAAACCTAACCCTCACCCTAACCCTAACCCTAACCCTAAACCTAACACCAACCCTAACCTTAACCCTAACCCTAACACTAACACCAACCCTAACCCTAACCCTAACCCTAAACCCTAACCCTAACCCTAACCCTAACCCTAACCCTAACCCTAACTCTAACCCAAAACCTAACCCTAACCCTAACCCTAACCCAAAACCTAACCCTAACCCTAACCTAACTCTAACTCTAAACCCTAACACTAACCCTAACTCTAACCCTATACCTAACCCTAAACCAAAGCCTAACACTAACCCTAACCCTAACCCTAACCCTAACCCTAACCCTAACACTAACCCTAACCCTAACCCTAACCCTAACTCTAACCCTAACCCTAACTTTAACCCTAACCCTATCCCTAGGGCGAGGGGTAGTGCGCGGGGTAACCTAACCCTAACCCTAACCCTAACCCTAACCCTAAACCTAACACCAACCCTAACCCTAACCCTAACCCTAACCCTAACACCAACCCTAACCCTAACCCTAACCCTAACCCAAAACCTAACCCTAACGCTAACCTAACTCTAACCCTAAACCATAACCCTAACCCTAACCCTAACCCAAAACCTAACCCTAACCCTAACCCTAACCCTAACCCTAACACTAACCCTAACCCTAACACTAACCCTAACACTAACCCTAACTCTAACCCCTAACCCTAACACTAAACCTAACCCTAAACCTAACACCAACCCTAACCCTAACCCTAACCTTAACACCAACCCTAACACTATCCCTAGCCCTAAACCGTAACCCTAACCCTAATCCTAACCCTAACCCTAACCCTAACCCTAAACCTAACACCAACCCTAACCCTAACCCTAACCCTAACCCTAACACCAACCCTAACCCTTACACAAAACCTAACCCTAACCCTAAACCTAACCCTAACCTAACTCTAACACTAACCCTAACCCCTAACCCTAACCCTAACCCTAACGACAACCCTAACCCTAACCCTAACACTATCCCTAACTTTAACCCCTAAACCTAACCTTAAACCTAACATTAACCCTAAACGTAATCCTAACCCTAACACCAACCCTAACACTATCCCTAACCCTAAACCGTAACCCTCACCCTATCCCTAACCCTAACCGTAACCCTAAACCTAACACCAAACCTAAACTTAACCCTAACCCTAACCCTAACACCAACCATAACCCTAACCCTAACCCTAAAGCCTAACCCTAACCCTAACCCTTACCCTAACCCTAACCCTAACCGTAACCATAGGGCGAGGGGTAGTGCTCGGGGTAACCTAACCCTAACCCTAACCCTAAACCTAACACCAACCCTAACCCTAACCCTAAACCTAACCCTAACACAAACCCTAACCCTAACCCAAAACCTAACCCTAAACCTAATTGTAATCCTAACCCTAACCCTAACCCTAACACTAACCCTAACCCCTAACCCTAACACTAAACCTAACCCTAACCCTAACACCAACCCTAAACCTAACCCTAACCCTAACCCTAACCCAAAACCTAACCCTAACGCTAACCTAACTCTAACCCTAAACCAAAACCCTAACCCTAACCCTAACCCTAACCCAAAACCTAACCCTAACCCTAACCCTAACCCTAACCCTAACACTAACCCTAACCCTAACACTAACCCTAACACTAACCCTAACTCTAACCCCTAACCCTAACACTAAACCTAACCCTAAACCTAACATTAACCCTAAACGTAATCCTAACCCTAACACCAACCCTAACACTACCCCTAACCCTAAACCGTAACCCTCACCCTATACCTAACCCTAACCGTAACCCTAAACCTAACACCAAACCTAACCTTAACCCTAACCCTAACCCTAACACCAACCATAACCCTAACCCTAACCCTAAAGCCTAACCCTAACCCTAACCCTTACCCTAACCCTAACCATAACCCTAACCATAGGGCGAGGGGTAGTGCTCGGGTTAACCTAACCCTAACCCTAACCCTAACCATAACCCAACCCTAACCCTAACCTAACTCTAACCCTAACCCTAACCCTAACCCTAACACTAACCCTAACCCTAAACCTAACACCAACCCTAACCCTAACCCTAAACCTAACCCTAACACAACCCTAACCCTAACCCAAAACCTAACCCTAAACCTAATTGTAATCCTAACCCTAACCCTAACCCTAACACTAACCCTAACCCCTAACCCTAACACTAAACCTAACCCTAACCCTAACACCAAACCTAAACCTAACCCTAACCCTAACCCTAACCCTAACCTAACTCTAACTCTAAACCCTAACCCTAACCCTAATTCTAACCGTAACCCTAAACCTAACACCAACCCTAACCATAACCCTAACAGTAACTGTAACCCTAACCCTAACCCTATTTCTAACCCTAACCCTAACCCTAAACCTAACACCAACCCTAACCTAACCCTAACCCTAACCCTAACACCAACCCTAACCCTAACCCTAACCCTAAACCCTAACAATAACCCTAACCCTAACCCTAACCCAAAACCTAACCTTAACCCTAACCCTAACCCTAACCCTAACCCTAACCCTATACCTAAACCTAACCCAAAGCCTAACCCTAACCCTAACCCTAACCCTAACCCTAACCCTAACATTAACACTAACCCTAACCCTAACCCTAACCCTAACCCTAACCCTAACCCTAGGGCGAGGGGTAGTGCTCGGGTAACCTAACCCTAACCCTAACCCTAACCATAACTCTAACCCTAACCCTAACCTAACTCTAACCCTAACCCTAACCCCTAACCCTAACCCTAACCCTAAACCTAACACTAATCCTAAACCTAACACCAACCCTAACCCTAACCCTAACCCTAACCGTAAACCTAAACCTAACCCTAACCCTAACCCTAACACTAACCCTAACTCTAACCCTTACCCCTAACCCTAAACCCAACCCTAAACCTAACACCAACCCTAACCCTAACCTTAACACCAGTCCTTACACTATCCCTAACCCTAAACCGTAACCCTAACCCTAACCCTAACCCTAACCCTATACCTAACACCAACCCTAACCCTAACCCTAACTCTAACCCTAACACCAAACCTAACCCTAACCCAAAACCTAACCCTAAACCTAACCCTAACCATAACCCTAATACTAACCCTAACCCCTAACCCTAACCCTAACACCAACCCTAACCCTAACCCTAACCCAAAACTAACCCTAACCCTAACCTAACTCTAACTCTAAACCCTAACCCTTACCCTAACTCTAACCCTATACCTAACCCTAAACCAAAGCCTAACCCTAACCCTAACCCTAACCCTAACCCTAACCCTAACACTAACCCTAACCCTAACCCTAACCCTAACTCTAACCCTAACCCTAACTTTAACCCTAACCCTATCCCTAGGGCGAGGGGTAGTGCGCGGGGTAACCTAACCCTAACCCTAACCCTAACCCTAACCCTAAACCTAACACCACACCAACCCTAACCCTAACCCTAACCCTAACACCAACCCTAACCCTAACCCTAACCCTAACCCAAAACCTAACCCTAACGCTAACCTAACTCTAACCCTAAACCATAACCCTAACCCTAACTCTAACCCAAAACCTAACCCTAACCCTAACCCTAACCCTAACCCTAACACTAACCCTAACCCTAACACTAACCCTAACACTAACCCTAACTCTAACCCCTAACCCTAACACTAAACCTAACCCTAAACCTAACACCAACCCTAACCCTAACCCTAACCTTAACACCAACCCTAACACTATCCCTAGCCCTAAACCGTAACCCTAACCCTAATCCTAACCCTAACCCTAACCCTAACCCTATACCTAACACCAACCCTAACCCTAACCCTAACTCTAACCCTAACACCAAACCTAACCCTAACCCAAAACCTAACCCTAAACCTAACCCTAACCATAACCCTAATACTAACCCTAACCCCTAACCCTAACCCTAACACCAACCCTAACCCTAACCCTAACCCAAAACTAACCCTAACCCTAACCTAACTCTAACTCTAAACCCTAACCCTTACCCTAACTCTAACCCTATACCTAACCCTAAACCAAAGCCTAACCCTAACCCTAACCCTAACCCTAACCCTAACCCTAACCCTAACCCTAACACTAACCCTAACCCTAACCCTAACCCTAACTCTAACCCTAACCCTAACTTTAACCCTAACCCTATCCCTAGGGCGAGGGGTAGTGCGCGGGGTAACCTAACCCTAACCCTAACCCTAACCCTAACCCTAAACCTAACACCAACCCTAACCCTAACCCTAACCCTAACCCTAACACCAACCCTAACCCTAACCCTAACCCTAACCCAAAACCTAACCCTAACGCTAACCTAACTCTAACCCTAAACCATAACCCTAACCCTAACCCTAACCCAAAACCTAACCCTAACCCTAACCCTAACCCTAACCCTAACACTAACCCTAACCCTAACACTAACCCTAACACTAACCCTAACTCTAACCCCTAACCCTAACACTAAACCTAACCCTAAACCTAACACCAACCCTAACCCTAACCCTAACCTTAACACCAACCCTAACACTATCCCTAGCCCTAAACCGTAACCCTAACCCTAATCCTAACCCTAACCCTAACCCTAACCCTAAACCTAACACCAACCCTAACCCTAACCCTAACCCTAACCCTAACACCAACCCTAACCCTTACACAAAACCTAACCCTAACCCTAACCCTAACCCTAACCTAACTCTAACACTAACCCTAACCCCTAACCCTAACCCTAACCCTAACGACAACCCTAACCCTAACCCTAACACTATCCCTAACTTTAACCCCTAAACCTAACCCTAAACCTAACATTAACCCTAAACGTAATCCTAACCCTAACACCAACCCTAACACTATCCCTAACCCTAAACCGTAACCCTCACCCTATCCCTAACCCTAACCGTAACCCTAAACCTAACACCAAACCTAACCTTAACCCTAACCCTAACCCTAACACCAACCATAACCCTAACCCTAACCCTAAAGCCTAACCCTAACCCTAACCCTTACCCTAACCCTAACCCTAACCGTAACCATAGGGCGAGGGGTAGTGCTCGGGGTAACCTAACCCTAACCCTAACCCTAAACCTAACACCAACCCTAACCCTAACCCTAAACCTAACCCTAACACAAACCCTAACCCTAACCCAAAACCTAACCCTAAACCTAATTGTAATCCTAACCCTAACCCTAACCCTAACACTAACCCTAACCCCTAACCCTAACACTAAACCTAACCCTAACCCTAACACCAACCCTAAACCTAACCCTAACCCTAACCCTAACCCAAAACCTAACTCT
>NW_027668924.1:0-22664 GCF_964194185.1 Rhinolophus hipposideros | reverse complement strand
GAGGGTCCAGGGGCGTGGCGGCCGCAAAAGGAGTGGCGGGCAAAAGCCTACAGCACCCGGTATTCCCAGGCGGTCTCCCATCCAAGTACTAACCAGGCCCGACCCTGCTTAGCTTCCGAGATCAGACGAGATCGGGCGAGTTCAGGGTGGTATGGCCGTAGACGCTGGGACCGGGCTCCCGGCGCCCCAAGAGCAGCCGCCCGGCCTGCGTGGTGAGCGCGCGCCAGGTTGTTGGGCCGCGCCGGCGGCGAGCCTCTCCCCGCTGGCCGGCAACAGTGGCGCCGCGCCTCCCGCCTGCTCCCCGCCTCCACAGGACGCCACGGGCCTGGGCAGCGGGTTACTCCTTGCCCGCCGCGAGGCCCCTTCTCGCCACCCGTGGCTCCACGGGGCCTCTGCCACTTCCCTGGCGGTGACAGAAGCCAGCGAGACAGGGGTTGGGAGTTGGGGGGCAGGAAGGAGGGACGCACAGGCTGGGTCACGGACTGCGACAGACGCAAGGAGGCTGTGTTGAAGTGGCCGCTCCTCCACCGGAGTGCGGTCGCGCCCGGCGTTGGTCTTTGTTAAGGAGGCAGTGCCCGGGGGGTGGGCAGTCACCGTGGGACCCCGGGACAGGCCTCCAGGGTCTGCGGAGTGACGGTGGGGTCCGAGCCCCGCCCGGGGTCCCGCACGCGGGAGGAGAGGCTCAGGCCCAGGCACCCTCCTCCTGTGGGTTTTGTGCCTGCCTGCCTGCCTGCATTTCCCCTGTGGTGGTCTCTCCTGGAGGCCCGGGGAGAGGGCCGCGCGCGCGCAGGTGTGGCGCTCCCTACCTCCGCTGCTTTGTCCGGGCTCTTTTGTGGCTGTGCGAGGAGGGGGGGGGGGCGGGGGATGGAGGGGCCGCCGCGGGGCGTGGGAGAGGGGCCGCGGTGCCTGCCAGGGGAGACGGAGGCCTCCGGTGGGGTGGGTCGGCTGGGCGTCCCCTCGGCCCGCGGTCCGGGGACACCCGGAGCCTCTGTCTCGGGGCCGGGTGCAGGGAGAGCGATGGTCACCCCTGTGCTTGGCCCCGAGGTGCCAAGGACCGGCACTGCCTTGGCTGGAGAAAGCCGCCGAGGCCGGTGGGAGGCCGGCGCCGGCGGGCAGCCCCGGGCTTGGGCTTTGGGGGCGGCGTAGGGGGCGCGGCGAAGGGCTGCCGGTTGACCGCTTGCGCTCGCGGGAGGGAAGAGGACTAAGAAGGGGCTGTGGGGGACAGACCGGCCGAGGCGCCTGGCGTGAGGCCGGGGTGCGAGGCTTTATGCCCGGGCGGCGGCCCCGACCCCACCCGCCCACTACCCACCCCCCCACCCCCGACCCCGCCCAGCCCCGCTGGCCAGGGGTCCTGCGCCGGGGTTGGCGGCTGCAGAGGGTCCAGGGGCGTGGCGGCCGCAAAAGGAGTGGCGGGCAAAAGCCTACAGCACCCGGTATCCCCAGGCGGTCTCCCATCCAAGTACTAACCAGGCCCGACCCTGCTTAGCTTCCGAGATCAGACGAGATCGGGCGAGTTCAGGGTGGTATGGCCGTAGACGCTGGGACCGGGCTCCCGGCGCCCCAAGAGCAGTCGCCCGGCCTGCGTGGTGAGCGCGCGCCAGGTTGTTGGGCCGCGCTGGCGGCGAGCCTCTCCCCGCTGGCCGGCAACAGTGGCGCCGCGCCTCCCGCCTGCTCCCCGCCTCCACAGGACGCCGCGGGCCTGGGCAGCGGGTTACTCCTTGCCCGCCGCGAGGCCCCTTCTCGCCACCCGTGGCTCCACGGGGCCTCTGCCACTTCCCTGGCGGTGACAGAAGCCAGCGAGACAGGGGTTGGGAGTTGGGGGGCAGGAAGGAGGGACGCACAGGCTGGGTCACGGACTGCGACAGACGCACGGAGGCTGTATTGAAGTGGCCGCTCCTCCACCGGAGTGCGGTCGCGCCTGGCGTTGGTCTTTGTTAAGGAGGCAGTGCCCGGGGGGTGGGCAGTCACCGTGGGACCCCGGGGCAGGCCTCCAGGGTCTGCGGAGTGACGGTGGGGTCCGAGCCCCGCCCGGGGTCCCGCACGCGGGGGAGAGGCTCTGGCCCAGGCACCCTCCTCCTGTGGGTTTTGTGCCTGCCTGCCTGCCTGCATTTCCCCTGTGGTGGTCTCTCCTGGAGGCCCGGGGAGAGGGCCGCGCGCGCGCGCAGGTGTGGCGCTCCCTACCTCCGCTGCTTTGTCCGGGCTCTTTTGTGGCTGTGCCGGGGGGGGGGGGGGGGGGGGAGGGGGGGGAAGGGGGGGCGGGGGATGGAGGGGCCGCCGCGGGGCGTGGGAGAGGGGCCGCGGTGCCTGCCAGGGGAGACGGAGGCCTCCGGTGGGGTGGGGCGGCTGGGCGTCCCCTCGGCCCGCGGTCCGGGGACACCCGGAGCCTCTGTCTCGGGGCCGGGTGCAGGGAGAGCGATGGTCACCCCTGTGCTTGGCCCCGAGGTGCCAAGGACCGGCACTGCCTTGGCTGGAGAAAGCCGCCGAGGCCGGTGGGAGGCCGGCGCCGGCGGGCAGCCCCGGGCTTGGGCTTTGGGGGCGGCGTAGGGGGCGCGGCGAAGGGCTGCCGGTTGACCGCTTGCGCTCGCGGGAGGGAAGAGGACTAAGAAGGGGCTGTGGGGGACAGACCGGCCGAGGCGCCTGGCGTGAGGCCGGGGTGCGAGGCTTTATGCCCGGGCGGCGGCCCCGACCCCACCCGCTCACTACCCACCCCCCCACCCCCGACCCCGCCCAGCCCCGCTGGCCAGGGGTCCTGCGCCGGGGTTGGCGGCTGCAGAGGGTCCAGGGGCGTGGCGGGCAAAAGCCTACAGCACCCGGTATCCCCAGGCGGTCTCCCATCCAAGTACTAACCAGGCCCGACCCTGCTTAGCTTCCGAGATCAGACGAGATCGTGCGAGTTCAGGGTGGTATGGCCGTAGACGCTGGGACCGGGCTCCCGGCGCCCCAAGAGCAGTCGCCCGGCCTGCGTGGTGAGCGCGCGCCAGGTTGTTGGGCCGCGCCGGCGGCGAGCCTCTCCCCGCTGGCCGGCAACAGTGGCGCCGCGCCTCCCGCCTGCTCCCCGCCTCCACAGGACGCCGCGGGCCTGGGCAGCGGGTTACTCCTTGCCCGCCGCGAGGCCCCTTCTCGCCACCCGTGGCTCCACGGGGCCTCTGCCACTTCCCTGGCGGTGACAGAAGCCAGCGAGACAGGGGTTGGGAGTTGGGGGGCAGGAAGGAGGGACGCACAGGCTGGGTCACGGACTGCGACAGACGCACGGAGGCTGTGTTGAAGTGGCCGCTCCTCCACCGGAGTGCGGTCGCGCCCGGGGCTGGGCTCCGTTAAGGAGGCAGTGCCCGGGGGGTGGGCAGTCACCGTGGGACCCCGGGACAGGCCTCCAGGGTCTGCGGAGTGACGGTGGGGTCCAAGCCCCGCCCGGGGTCCCGCACGCGGGAGGAGAGGCTCAGGCCCAGGCACCCTCCTCCTGTGGGTTTTGTGCCTGCCTGCCTGCCTGCATTTCCCCTTTGGTGGTCTCTCCTGGAGGCCCGGGGAGAGGGCCGCGCGCGCGCGCAGGTGTGGCGCTCCCTACCTCCGCTTCTTTGTCCGGGCTCTTTTGTGGCTGTGCGGGGGCGGGGGGGAGGGGGGGGGAGGGGGGGGAGGGGGGGCGGGGGATGGAGGGGCCGCCGCGGGGCGTGGGAGAGGGGCCGCGGTGCCTGCCAGGGGAGACGGAGGCCTCCGGTGGGGTGGGGCGGCTGGGCGTCCCCTACGCCCGCGGTCCAGGGACACCCGGAGCCTCTGTCTCGGGGCCCGGGTGCAGGGAGAGGGATGGTCACCCCTGTGCTCGGCCCCGAGGTGCCAAGGACCGGCACTGCCTTGGCTGGGGAAAGCCGCCGAGGCTGGTGGGAGGCCGGCGCCGGCAGGCAGCCCCGGGCTTGGGCTTTGGGGGCGGCGTAGGGGGCGCGGCGAAGGGCTGCCGGTTGACCGCTTGCGCTCGCGGGAGGGAAGAGGACTAAGAAGGGGCTGTGGGGGACAGACCGGGCCGAGGCGCCTGGCGTGAGGCCGGGGTGCGAGGCTTTATGCCCGGGCGGCGGCCCCGACCCCACCCTCCCACTACCCACCCCCCCACCCCCGACCCCGCCCAGCCCCGCTGGCCAGGGGTCCTGCGCCGGGGTTGGCGGCTGCAGAGGGTCCAGGGGCGTGGCGGCCGCAAAAGGAGTGGCGGGCAAAAGCCTACAGCACCCGGTATCCCCAGGCGGTCTCCCATCCAAGTACTAACCAGGCCCAACCCTGCTTAGCTTCCGAGATCAGACGAGATCGGGCGAGTTCAGGGTGGTATGGCCGTAGACGCTGGGACCGGGCTCCCGGCGCCCCAAGAGCAGTCGCCCGGCCTGCGTGGTGAGCGCGCGCCAGGTTGTTGGGCCGCGCCGGCGGCGAGCCTCTCCCCGCTGGCCGGCAACAGTGGCGCCGCGCCTCCCGCCTGCTCCCCGCCTCCACAGGACGCCGCGGGCCTGGGCAGCGGGTTACTCCTTGCCCGCCGCGAGGCCCCTTCTCGCCACCCGTGGCTCCACGGGGCCTCTGCCACTTCCCTGGCGGTGACAGAAGCCAGCGAGACAGGGGTTGGGAGTTGGGGGGCAGGAAGGAGGGACGCACAGGCTGGGTCACGGACTGCGACAGACGCACGGAGGCTGTGTTGAAGTGGCCGCTCCTCCACCGGAGTGCGGTCGCGCCCGGGGCTGGGCTCCGTTAAGGAGGCAGTGCCCGGGGGGTGGGCAGTCACCGTGGGACCCCGGGACAGGCCTCCAGGGTCTGCGGAGTGACGGTGGGGTCCGAGCCCCGCCCGGGGTCCCGCACGCGGGAGGAGAGGCTCAGGCCCAGGCACCCTCCTCCTGTGGGTTTTGTGCCTGCCTGCCTGCCTGCATTTCCCCTGTGGTGGTCTCTCCTGGAGGCCCGGGGAGAGGGCCGCGCGCGCGCGCAGGTGTGGCGCTCCCTACCTCCGCTGCTTTGTCCGGGCTCTTTTGTGGCTGTGCGGGGGGGGGGGGGGGAGGGGGGGAGGGGGGGGAGGGGGGGCGGGGGATGGAGGGGCCGCCGCGGGGCGTGGGAGAGGGGCCGCGGTGCCTGCCAGGGGAGACGGAGGCCTCCGGTGGGGTGGGGTGGCTGGGCGTCCCCTCGGCCCGCGGTCCGGGGACACCCGGAGCCTCTGTCTCGGGGCCGGGTGCAGGGAGAGCGATGGTCACCCCTGTGCTTGGCCCCGAGGTGCCAAGGACCGGCACTGCCTTGGCTGGAGAAAGCCGCCGAGGCCGGTGGGAGGCCGGCGCCGGCGGGCAGTCCCGGGCTTGGGCTTTGGGGGCGGCGTAGGGGGCGCGGCGAAGGGCTGCCGGTTGACCACTTGCGCTCGCGGGAGGGAAGAGGACTAAGAAGGGGCTGTGGGGGACAGACGGCCGAGGCGCCTGGCGTGAGGCCGGGGTGCGAGGCTTTATGCCCGGGCGGCGGCCCCGACCCCACCCGCCCACTACCCACCACCCCACCCCCGACCCCGCCCAGCCCCGCTGGCCAGGGGTCCTGCGCCGGGGTTGGCGGCTGCAGAGGGTCCAGGGGCGTGGCGGCCGCAAAAGGAGTGGCGGGCAAAAGCCTACAGCACCCGGTATCCCCAGGCGGTCTCCCATCCAAGTACTAACCAGGCCCGACCCTGCTTAGCTTCCGAGATCAGACGAGATCGGGCGCGTTCAGCGTGGTATGGCCGTAGACGCTGCGACCGGGCTCCCGGCGCCCCAAGAGCAGCCGCCCGGCCTGCGTGGTGAGCGCGCGCCAGGTTGTTGGGCCGCGCCGGCGGCGAGCCTCTCCCCGCTGGCCGGCAACAGTGGCGCCGCGCCTCCCGCCTGCTCCCCGCCTCCACAGGACGCCGCGGACCTGGGCAGCGGGTTACTCCTTGCCCGCCGCGAGGCCCCTTCTCGCCACCCGTGGCTCCACGGGGCCTCTGCCACTTCCCTGGCGGTGACAGAAGCCAGCGAGACAGGGGTTGGGAGTTGGGGGGCAGGAAGGAGGGACGCACAGGCTGGGTCACGGACTGCGACAGACGCACGGAGGCTGTGTTGAAGTGGCCGCTCCTCCACCGGAGTGCGGTCGCGCCCGGCGTTGGTCTTTGTTAAGGAGGCAGTGCCCGGGGGGTGGGCAGTCACCGTGGGACCCCGGGGCAGGCCTCCAGGGTCTGCGGAGTGACGGTGGGGTCCGAGCCCCGCCCGGGGTCCCGCACGCGGGGGAGAGGCTCTGGCCCAGGCACCCTCCTCCTGTGGGTTTTGTGCCTGCCTGCCTGCCTGCATTTCCCCTGTGGTGGTCTCTCCTGGAGGTTCGGGGAGAGGGCCGCGCGCGCGCGCAGGTGTGGCGCTCCCTACCTCCGCTGCTTTGTCCGGGCTCTTTTGTGGCTGTGCCGGGGGGGGGGGGGGGGGGGAGGGGGGGGAGGGGGGGCGAGGGGGGGGAGGGGGGGCGGGGGATGGAGGGGCCGCTGCGGGGCGTGGGAGAGGGGCCGCGGTGCCTGCCAGGGGAGACGGAGGCCTCCGGTGGGGTGGGGCGGCTGGGCGTCCCCTCGGCCCGCGGTCCGGGGACACCCGGAGCCTCTGTCTCGGGGCCGGGTGCAGGGAGAGCGATGGTCACCCCTGTGCTTGGCCCCGAGGTGCCAAGGACCGGCACTGCCTTGGCTGGAGAAAGCCGCCGAGGCCGGTGGGAGGCCGGCGCCGGCGGGCAGCCCCGGGCTTGGGCTTTGGGGGCGGCGTAGGGGGCGCGGCGAAGGGCTGCCGGTTGACCGCTTGCGCTCGCGGGAGGGAAGAGGACTAAGAAGGGGCTGTGGGGGACAGACCGGGCCGAGGCGCCTGGCGTGAGGCCGGGGTGCGAGGCTTTATGCCCGGGCGGCGGCCCCGACACCACCCGCCCACTACCCACCACCCCATCCCCGACCCCGCCCAGCCCCGCTGGCCAGGGGTCCTGCGCCGGGGTTGGCGGCTGCAGAGGGTCCAGGGGCGTGGCGGCCGCAAAAGGAGTGGCGGGCAAAAGCCTACAGCACCCGGTATCCCCAGGCGGTCTCCCATCCAAGTACTAACCAGGCCCGACCCTGCTTAGCTTCCGAGATCAGACGAGATCGGGCGAGTTCAGGGTGGTATGGCCGTAGACGCTGGGACCGGGCTCCCGGCGCCCCAAGAGCAGTCGCCCGGCCTGCGTGGTGAGCGCGCGCCAGGTTGTTGGGCCGCGCCGGCGGCGAGCCTCTCCCCGCTGGCCGGCAACAGTGGCGCCGCGCCTCCCGCCTGCTCCCCGCCTCCACAGGACGCCGCGGGCCTGGGCAGCGGGTTACTCCTTGCCCGCCGCGAGGCCCCTTCTCGCCACCCGTGGCTCCACGGGGCCTCTGCCACTTCCCTGGCGGTGACAGAAGCCAGCGAGACAGGGGTTGGGAGTTGGGGGGCAGGAAGGAGGGACGCACAGGCTGGGTCACGGACTGCGACAGACGCACGGAGGCTGTGTTGAAGTGGCCGCTCCTCCACCGGAGTGCGGTCGCGCCCGGGGCTGGGCTCCGTTAAGGAGGCAGTGCCCGGGGGGTGGGCAGTCACCGTGGGACCCCGGGACAGGCCTCCAGGGTCTGCGGAGTGACGGTGGGGTCCGAGCCCCGCCCGGGGTCCCGCACGCGGGAGGAGAGGCTCAGGCCCAGGCACCCTCCTCCTGTGGGTTTTGTGCCTGCCTGCCTGCCTGCATTTCCCCTGTGGTGGTCTCTCCTGGAGGCCCGGGGAGAGGGCCGCGCGCGCGCGCAGGTGTGGCGCTCCCTACCTCCGCTGCTTTGTCCGGGCTCTTTTGTGGCTGTGCGGGGGGGGGAGGGGGGGGGAGGGGGGGGAGGGGGGGCGGGGGATGTAGGGGCCGCCGCGGGGCGTGGGAGAGGGGCCGCGGTGCCTGCCAGGGGAGACGGAGGCCTCCGGTGGGGTGGGGCGGCTGGGCGTCCCCTCGGCCCGCGGTCCGGGGACACCCGGAGCCTCTGTCTCGGGGCCGGGTGCAGGGAGAGCGATGGTCACCCCTGTGCTTGGCCCCGAGGTGCCAAGGACCGGCACTGCCTTGGCTGGAGAAAGCCGCCGAGGCCGGTGGGAGGCCGGCGCCGGCGGGCAGCCCCGGGCTTGGGCTTTGGGGGCGGCGTAGGGGGCGCGGCGAAGGGCTGCCGGTTGACCGCTTGCGCTCGCGGGAGGGAAGAGGACTAAGAAGGGGCTGTGGGGGACAGACCGGCCGAGGCGCCTGGCGTGAGGCCGGGGTGCGAGGCTTTATGCCCGGGCGGCGGCCCCGACCCCACCCGCCCACTACCCACCCCCCCACCCCCGACCCCGCCCAGCCCCGCTGGCCAGGGGTCCTGCGCCGGGGTTGGCGGCTGCAGAGGGTCCAGGGGCGTGGCGGCCGCAAAAGGAGTGGCGGGCAAAAGCCTACAGCACCCGGTATTCCCAGGCGGTCTCCCATCCAAGTACTAACCAGGCCCGACCCTGCTTAGCTTCCGAGATCAGACGAGATCGGGCGAGTTCAGGGTGGTATGGCCGTAGACGCTGGGACCGGTATCCCGGCGCCCCAAGAGCAGTCGCCCGGCCTGCGTGGTGAGCGCGCGCCAGGTTGTTGGGCCGCGCCGGCGGCGAGCCTCTCCCCGCTGGCCGGCAACAGTGGCGCCGCGCCTCCCGCCTGCTCCCCGCCTCCACAGGACGCCACGGGCCTGGGCAGCGGGTTACTCCTTGCCCGCCGCGAGGCCCCTTCTCGCCACCCGTGGCTCCACGGGGCCTCTGCCACTTCCCTGGCGGTGACAGAAGCCAGCGAGACAGGGGTTGGGAGTTGGGGGGCAGGAAGGAGGGACGCACAGGCTGGGTCACGGACTGCGACAGACGCACGGAGGCTGTGTTGAAGTGGCCGCTCCTCCACCGGAGTGCGGTCGCGCCCGGGGCTGGGCTCCGTTAAGGAGGCAGTGCCCGGGGGGTGGGCAGTCACCGTGGGACCCCGAGACAGGCCTCCAGGGTCTGCGGAGTGACGGTGGGGTCCGAGCCCCGCCCGGGGTCCCGCACGCGGGAGGAGAGGCTCAGGCCCAGGCACCCTCCTCCTGTGGGTTTTGTGCCTGCCTGCCTGCCTGCATTTCCCCTGTGGTGGTCTCTCCTGGAGGCCCGGGGAGAGGGCCGCGCGCGCGCGCAGGTGTGGCGCTCCCTACCTCCGCTGCTTTGTCCGGGCTCTTTTGTGGCTGTGCGGGGGGGGGGGAGGGAGGGGAGGGGGGGGAGGGGGGGCGGGGGATGGAGGGGCCGCCGCGGGGCGTGGGAGAGGGGCCGCGGTGCCTGCCAGGAAAGACGGAGGCCTCCGGTGGGGTGGGGTGGCTGGGCGTGCCCTCGGCCCGCGGTCCGGGGACACCCGGAGCCTCTGTCTCGGGGCCGGGTGCAGGGAGAGCGATGGTCACCCCTGTGCTTGGCCCCGAGGTGCCAAGGACCGGCACTGCCTTGGCTGGAGAAAGCCGCCGAGGCCGGTGGGAGGCCGGCGCCGGCGGGCAGCCCCGGGCTTGGGCTTTGGGGGCGGCGTAGGGGGCGCGGCGAAGGGCTGCCGGTTGACCGCTTGCGCTCGCGGGAGGGAAGAGGACTAAGAAGGGGCTGTGGGGGACAGACCGGCCGAGGCGCCTGGCGTGAGGCCGGGGTGCGAGGCTTTATGCCCGGGCGGCGGCCCCGAACCCACCCGCCCACTACCCACCACCCCACCCCCGACCCCGCCCAGCCCCGCTGGCCAGGGGTCCTGCGCCGGGGTTGGCGGCTGCAGAGGGTCCAGGGGCGTGGCGGCCGCAAAAGGAGTGGCGGGCAAAAGCCTACAGCACCCGGTATCCCCAGGCGGTCTCCCATCCAAGTACTAACCAGGCCCGACCCTGCTTAGCTTCCGAGATCAGACGAGATCGGGCGCGTTCAGCGTGGTATGGCCGTAGACGCTGCGACCGGGCTCCCGGCGCCCCAAGAGCAGCCGCCCGGCCTGCGTGGTGAGCGCGCGCCAGGTTGTTGGGCCGCGCCGGCGGCGAGCCTCTCCCCGCTGGCCGGCAACAGTGGCGCCGCGCCTCCCGCCTGCTCCCCGCCTCCACAGGACGCCGCGGACCTGGGCAGCGGGTTACTCCTTGCCCGCCGCGAGGCCCCTTCTCGCCACCCGTGGCTCCACGGGGCCTCTGCCACTTCCCTGGCGGTGACAGAAGCCAGCGAGACAGGGGTTGGGAGTTGGGGGGCAGGAAGGAGGGACGCACAGGCTGGGTCACGGACTGCGACAGACGCACGGAGGCTGTGTTGAAGTGGCCGCTCCTCCACCGGAGTGCGGTCGCGCCCGGCGTTGGTCTTTGTTAAGGAGGCAGTGCCCGGGGGGTGGGCAGTCACCGTGGGACCCCGGGACAGGCCTCCAGGGTCTGCGGAGTGACGGTGGGGTCCGAGCCCCGCCCGGGGTCCCGCACGCAGGGGAGAGGCTCTGGCCCAGGCACCCTCCTCCTGTGGGTTTTGTGCCTGCCTGCCTGCCTGCATTTCCCCTGTGGTGGTCTCTCCTGGAGGCCCGGGGAGAGGGCCGCGCGCGCGCAGGTGTGGCGCTCCCTACCTCCGCTGCTTTGTCCGGGCTCTTTTGTGGCTGTGCGAGGAGGGGGGGGGGGCGGGGGATGGAGGGGCCGCCGCGGGGCGTGGGAGAGGGGCCGCGGTGCCTGCCAGGGGAGACGGAGGCCTCCGGTGGGGTGGGTCGGCTGGGCGTCCCCTCGGCCCGCGGTCCGGGGACACCCGGAGCCTCTGTCTCGGGGCCGGGTGCAGGGAGAGCGATGGTCACCCCTGTGCTTGGCCCCGAGGTGCCAAGGACCGGCACTGCCTTGGCTGGAGAAAGCCGCCGAGGCCGGTGGGAGGCCGGCGCCGGCGGGCAGCCCCGGGCTTGGGCTTTGGGGGCGGCGTAGGGGGCGCGGCGAAGGGCTGCCGGTTGACCGCTTGCGCTCGCGGGAGGGAAGAGGACTAAGAAGGGGCTGTGGGGGACAGACCGGCCGAGGCGCCTGGCGTGAGGCCGGGGTGCGAGGCTTTATGCCCGGGCGGCGGCCCCGACCCCACCCGCCCACTACCCACCACCCCACCCCCGACCCCGCCCAGCCCCGCTGGCCAGGGGTCCTGCGCCGGGGTTGGCGGCTGCAGAGGGTCCAGGGGCGTGGCGGCCGCAAAAGGAGTGGCGGGCAAAAGCCTACAGCACCCGGTATCCCCAGGCGGTCTCCCATCCAAGTACTAACCAGGCCCGACCCTGCTTAGCTTCCGAGATCAGACGAGATCGGGCGCGTTCAGCGTGGTATGGCCGTAGACGCTGCAACCGGGCTCCCGGCGCCCCAAGAGCAGCCGCCCGGCCTGCGTGGTGAGCGCGCGCCAGGTTGTTGGGCCGCGCCGGCGGCGAGCCTCTCCCCGCTGGCCGGCAACAGTGGCGCCGCGCCTCCCGCCTGCTCCCCGCCTCCACAGGACGCCGCGGACCTGGGCAGTGGGTTACTCCTTGCCCGCCGCGAGGCCCCTTCTCGCCACCCGTGGCTCCACGGGGCCTCTGCCACTTCCCTGGCGGTGACAGAAGCCAGCGAGACAGGGGTTGGGAGTTGGGGGGCAGGAAGGAGGGACGCACAGGCTGGGTCACGGACTGCGACAGACGCACGGAGGCTGTGTTGAAGTGGCCGCTCCTCCCACCGGAGTGCGGTCGCGCCCGGCGTTGGTCTTTGTTAAGGAGGCAGTGCCCGGGGGGTGGGCAGTCACCGTGGGACCCCGGGACAGGCCTCCAGGGTCTGCGGAGTGACGGTGGGGTCCGAGCCCCGCCCGGGGTCCCGCACGCGGGGGAGAGGCTCTGGCCCAGGCACCCTCCTCCTGTGGGTTTTGTGCCTGCCTGCCTGCCTGCATTTCCCTGTGGTGGTCTCTCCTGGAGGCCCGGGGAGAGGGCCGCGCGCGCGCGCAGGTGTGGCGCTCCCTACCTCCGCTGCTTTGTCCGGGCTCTTTTGTGGCTGTGCGGGGGGGGGGGGGGGGGGAGGGGGTCGCGGAGGATGGAGGGGCCGCCGCGGGGCGTGGGAGAGGGGCCGCTGTGCCTGCCAGGGGAGACGGAGGCCTCCGGTGGGGTGGCGCGGCTGGGCGTCCCCTACGCCCGCGGTCCAGGGACACCCGGAGCCTCTGTCTCGGGGCCCGGGTGCAGGGAGAGGGATGGTCACCCCTGTGCTCGGCCCCGAGGTGCCAAGGACCGGCACTGCCTTGGCTGGGGAAAGCCGCCGAGGCCGGTGGGAGGCCGGCGCCGGCAGGCAGCCCCGGGCTTGGGCTTTGGGGGCGGCGTAGGGGGCGCGGCGAAGGGCTGCCGGTTGACCGCTTGCGCTCGCGGGAGGGAAGAGGACTAAGAAGGGGCTGTGGGGGACAGACCGGGCCGAGGCGCCTGGCGTGAGGCCGGGGTGCGAGGCTTTATGCCCGGGCGGCGGCCCCGACACCACCCGCCCACTACCCACCACCCCATCCCCGACCCCGCCCAGCCCCGCTGGCCAGGGGTCCTGCGCCGGGGTTGGCGGCTGCAGAGGGTCCAGGGGCGTGGCGGCCGCAAAAGGAGTGGCGGGCAAAAGCCTACAGCACCCGGTATCCCCAGGCGGTCTCCCATCCAAGTACTAACCAGGCCCGACCCTGCTTAGCTTCCGAGATCAGACGAGATCGGGCGCGTTCAGGGTGGTATGGCCGTAGACGCTGGGACCGGGCTCCCGGCGCCCCAAGAGCAGCCGCCCGGCCTGCGTGGTGAGCGCGCGCCAGGTTGTTGGGCCGCGCCGGCGGCGAGCCTCTCCCCGCTGGCCGGCAACAGTGGCGCCGCGCCTCCCGCCTGCTCCCCGCCTCCACAGGACGCCGCGGACCTGGGCAGCGGGTTACTCCTTGCCCGCCGCGAGGCCCCTTCTCGCCACCCGGGGCTCCACGGGGCCTCTGCCACTTCCCTGGCGGTGACAGAAGCCAGCGAGACAGGGGTTGGGAGTTGGGGGGCAGGAAGGAGGGACGCACAGGCTGGGTCACGGACTGCGACAGACGCACAATGGCTGTATTGAAGTGGCCGCTCCTCCACCGGAGTGCGGTCGCGCCCGGCGTTGGTCTTTGTTAAGGAGGCAGTGCCCGGGGGGTGGGCAGTCACCGTGGGACCCCGGGGCAGGCCTCCAGGGTCTGCGGAGTGACGGTGGGGTCCGAGCCCCGCCCGGGGTCCCGCACGCGGGGGAGAGGCTCTGGCCCAGGCATCCTCCTCCTGTGGGTTTTGTGCCTGCCTGCCTGCCTGCATTTCCCCTGTGGTGGTCTCTCCTGGAGGCCCGGGGAGAGGGCCGCGCGCGCGCGCAGGTGTGGCGCTCCCTACCTCCGCTGCTTTGTCCGGGCTCTTTTGTGGCTGTGCCTGGGGGGGGGGGGGAGGGGGGGGAAGGGGGGCGGGGGAGAGGGGCCGCGGTGCCTGCCAGGGGAGACGGAGGCCTCCGGTGGGGTGGGGCGGCTGGGCGTCCCCTCGGCCCGCGGTCCGGGGACACCCGGAGCCTCTGTCTCGGGGCCGGGTGCAGGGAGAGCGATGGTCACCCCTGTGCTTGGCCCCGAGGTGCCAAGGACCGGCACTGCCTTGGCTGGAGAAAGCCGCCGAGGCCGGTGGGAGGCCGGCGCCGGCGGGCAGCCCCGGGCTTGGGCTTTGGGGGCGGCGTAGGGGGCGCGGCGAAGGGCTGCCGGTTGACCGCTTGCGCTCGCGGGAGGGAAGAGGACTAAGAAGGGGCTGTGGGGGACAGACCGGCTGAGGCGCCTGGCGTGAGGCCGGGGTGCGAGGCTTTATGCCCGGGCGGCGGCCCCGACCCCACCCGCCCACTACCCACCCCCCCACCCCCGACCCCGCCCAGCCCCGCTGGCCAGGGGTCCTGCGCCGGGGTTGGCGGCTGCAGAGGGTCCAGGGGCGTGGCGGGCAAAAGCCTACAGCACCCGGTATCCCCAGGCGGTCTCCCATCCAAGTACTAACCAGGCCCGACCCTGCTTAGCTTCCGAGATCAGACGAGATCGGGCGAGTTCAGGGTGGTATGGCCGTAGACGCTGGGACCGGGCTCCCGGCGCCCCAAGAGCAGTCGCCCGGCCTGCGTGGTGAGCGCGCGCCAGGTTGTTGGGCCGCGCCGGCGGCGAGCCTCTCCCCGCTGGCCGGCAACAGTGGCGCCGCGCCTCCCGCCTGCTCCCCGCCTCCACAGGACGCCGCGGGCCTGGGCAGCGGGTTACTCCTTGCCCGCCGCGAGGCCCCTTCTCGCCACCCGTGGCTCCACGGGGCCTCTGCCACTTCCCTGGCGGTGACAGAAGCCAGCGAGACAGGGGTTGGGAGTTGGGGGGCAGGAAGGAGGGACGCACAGGCTGGGTCACGGACTGCGACAGACGCACGGAGGCTGTGTTGAAGTGGCCGCTCCTCCACCGGAGTGCGGTCGCGCCCGGGGCTGGGCTCCGTTAAGGAGGCAGTGCCCGGGGGGTGGGCAGTCACCGTGGGACCCCGGGACAGGCCTCCAGGGTCTGCGGAGTGACGGTGGGGTCCAAGCCCCGCCCGGGGTCCCGCACGCGGGAGGAGAGGCTCAGGCCCAGGCACCCTCCTCCTGTGGGTTTTGTGCCTGCCTGCCTGCCTGCATTTCCCCTTTGGTGGTCTCTCCTGGAGGCCCGGGGAGAGGGCCGCGCGCGCGCGCAGGTGTGGCGCTCCCTACCTCCGCTGCTTTGTCCGGGCTCTTTTGTGGCTGTGCGGGGGGGGGGGGAGGGGGGGGGAGGGGGGGGAGGGGGGGAGGGGGGGAGGGGGGGCGGGGGATGGAGGGGCCGCCGCGGGGCGTGGGAGAGGGGCCGCGGTGCCTGCCAGGGGAGACGGAGGCCTCCGGTGGGGTGGGGTGGCTGGGCGTCCCCTCGGCCCGCGGTCCGGGGACACCCGGAGCCTCTGTCTCGGGGCCGGGTGCAGGGAGAGCGATGGTCACCCCTGTGCTTGGCCCCGAGGTGCCAAGGACCGGCACTGCCTTGGCTGGAGAAAGCCGCCGAGGCCGGTGGGAGGCCGGCGCCGGCGGGCAGTCCCGGGCTTGGGCTTTGGGGGCGGCGTAGGGGGCGCGGCGAAGGGCTGCCGGTTGACCACTTGCGCTCGCGGGAGGGAAGAGGACTAAGAAGGGGCTGTGGGGGACAGACCGGCCGAGGCGCCTGGCGTGAGGCCGGGGTGCGAGGCTTTATGCCCGGGCGGCGGCCCCGACCCCACCCGCCCACTACCCACCACCCCACCCCCGACCCCGCCCAGCCCCGCTGGCCAGGGGTCCTGCGCCGGGGTTGGCGGCTGCAGAGGGTCCAGGGGCGTGGCGGCCGCAAAAGGAGTGGCGGGCAAAAGCCTACAGCACCCGGTATCCCCAGGCGGTCTCCCATCCAAGTACTAACCAGGCCCGACCCTGCTTAGCTTCCGAGATCAGACGAGATCGGGCGCGTTCAGCGTGGTATGGCCGTAGACGCTGCGACCGGGCTCCCGGCGCCCCAAAAGCAGCCGCCCGGCCTGCGTGGTGAGCGCGCGCCAGGTTGTTGGGCCGCGCCGGCGGCGAGCCTCTCCCCGCTGGCCGGCAACAGTGGCGCCGCGCCTCCCGCCTGCTCCCCGCCTCCACAGGACGCCGCGGACCTGGGCAGCGGGTTACTCCTTGCCCGCCGCGAGGCCCCTTCTCGCCACCCGTGGCTCCACGGGGCCTCTGCCACTTCCCTGGCGGTGACAGAAGCCAGCGAGACAGGGGTTGGGAGTTGGGGGGCAGGAAGGAGGGACGCACAGGCTGGGTCACGGACTGCGACAGACGCACGGAGGCTGTGTTGAAGTGGCCGCTCCTCCACCGGAGTGCGGTCGCGCCCGGCGTTGGTCTTTGTTAAGGAGGCAGTGCCCGGGGGGTGGGCAGTCACCGTGGGACCCCGGGGCAGGCCTCCAGGGTCTGCGGAGTGACGGTGGGGTCCGAGCCCCGCCCGGGGTCCCGCACGCGGGGGAGAGGCTCTGGCCCAGGCACCCTCCTCCTGTGGGTTTTGTGCCTGCCTGCCTGCCTGCATTTCCCCTGTGGTGGTCTCTCCTGGAGGTTCGGGGAGAGGGCCGCGCGCGCGCGCAGGTGTGGCGCTCCCTACCTCCGCTGCTTTGTCCGGGCTCTTTTGTGGCTGTGCCGGGGGGGGGGGGGGGGGGGGGGGAGGGGGGGGAGGGGGGGGGAGGGGGGGGAGGGGGGACGGGGGATGGAGGGGCCGCCGCGGGGCGTGGGAGAGGGGCCGCGGTGCCTGCCAGGGGAGACAGAGGCCTCCGGTGGGGTGGGGCGGCTGGGCGTCCCCTTGGCCCGCGGTCCGGGGACACCCGGAGCCTCTGTCTCGGGGCCGGGTGCAGGGAGAGCGATGGTCACCCCTGTGCTTGGCCCCGAGGTGCCAAGGACCGGCACTGCCTTGGCTGGAGAAAGCCGCCGAGGCCGGTGGGAGGCCGGCGCCGGCGGGCAGCCCCGGGCTTGGGCTTTGGGGGCGGCGTAGGGGGCGCGGCGAAGGGCTGCCGGTTGACCGCTTGCGCTCGCGGGAGGGAAGAGGACTAAGAAGGGGCTGTGGGGGACAGACCGGCCGAGGCGCCTGGCGTGAGGCCGGGGTGCGAGGCTTTATGCCCGGGCGGCGGCCCCGACCCCACCCGCCCACTACCCACCCCCCCACCCCCGACCCCGCCCAGCCCCGCTGGCCAGGGGTCCTGCGCCGGGGTTGGCGGCTGCAGAGGGTCCAGGGGCGTGGCGGCCGCAAAAGGAGTGGCGGGCAAAAGCCTACAGCACCCGGTATTCCCAGGCGGTCTCCCATCCAAGTACTAACCAGGCCCGACCCTGCTTAGCTTCCGAGATCAGACGAGATCGGGCGAGTTCAGGGTGGTATGGCCGTAGACGCTGGGACCGGGCTCCCGGCGCCCCAAGAGCAGCCGCCCGGCCTGCGTGGTGAGCGCGCGCCAGGTTGTTGGGCCGCGCCGGCGGCGAGCCTCTCCCCGCTGGCCGGCAACAGTGGCGCCGCGCCTCCCGCCTGCTCCCCGCCTCCACAGGACGCCACGGGCCTGGGCAGCGGGTTACTCCTTGCCCGCCGCGAGGCCCCTTCTCGCCACCCGTGGCTCCACGGGGCCTCTGCCACTTCCCTGGCGGTGACAGAAGCCAGCGAGACAGGGGTTGGGAGTTGGGGGGCAGGAAGGAGGGACGCACAGGCTGGGTCACGGACTGCGACAGACGCACGGAGGCTGTGTTGAAGTGGCCGCTCCTCCACCGGAGTGCGGTCGCGCCCGGCGTTGGTCTTTGTTAAGGAGGCAGTGCCCGGGGGGTGGGCAGTCACCGTGGGACCCCGGGACAGGCCTCCAGGGTCTGCGGAGTGACGGTGGGGTCCGAGCCCCGCCCGGGGTCCCGCACGCGGGAGGAGAGGCTCAGGCCCAGGCACCCTCCTCCTGTGGGTTTTGTGCCTGCCTGCCTGCCTGCATTTCCCCTGTGGTGGTCTCTCCTGGAGGCCCGGGGAGAGGGCCGCGCGCGCGCAGGTGTGGCGCTCCCTACCTCCGCTGCTTTGTCCTGGCTCTTTTGTGGCTGTGCGAGGAGGGGGGGGGCGGGGGATGGAGGGGCCGCCGCGGGGCGTGGGAGAGGGGCCGCGGTGCCTGCCAGGGGAGACGGAGGCCTCCGGTGGGGTGGGTCGGCTGGGCGTCCCCTCGGCCCGCGGTCCGGGGACACCCGGAGCCTCTGTCTCGGGGCCGGGTGCAGGGAGAGCGATGGTCACCCCTGTGCTTGGCCCCGAGGTGCCAAGGACCGGCACTGCCTTGGCTGGAGAAAGCCGCCGAGGCCGGTGGGAGGCCGGCGCCGGCGGGCAGCCCCGGGCTTGGGCTTTGGGGGCGGCGTAGGGGGCGCGGCGAAGGGCTGCCGGTTGACCGCTTGCGCTCGCGGGAGGGAAGAGGACTAAGAAGGGGCTGTGGGGGACAGACCGGGCCGAGGCGCCTGGCGTGAGGCCGGGGTGCGAGGCTTTATGCCCGGGCGGCGGCCCCGACACCACCCGCCCACTACCCACCACCCCATCCCCGACCCCGCCCAGCCCCGCTGGCCAGGGGTCCTGCGCCGGGGTTGGCGGCTGCAGAGGGTCCAGGGGCGTGGCGGCCGCAAAAGGAGTGGCGGGCAAAAGCCTACAGCACCCGGTATCCCCAGGCGGTCTCCCATCCAAGTACTAACCAGGCCCGACCCTGCTTAGCTTCCGAGATCAGACGAGATCGGGCGAGTTCAGGGTGGTATGGCCGTAGACGCTGGGACCGGGCTCCCGGCGCCCCAAGAGCAGTCGCCCGGCCTGCGTGGTGAGCGCGCGCCAGGTTGTTGGGCCGCGCCGGCGGCGAGCCTCTCCCCGCTGGCCGGCAACAGTGGCGCCGCGCCTCCCGCCTGCTCCCCGCCTCCACAGGACGCCGCGGGCCTGGGCAGCGGGTTACTCCTTGCCCGCCGCGAGGCCCCTTCTCGCCACCCGTGGCTCCACGGGGCCTCTGCCACTTCCCTGGCGGTGACAGAAGCCAGCGAGACAGGGGTTGGGAGTTGGGGGGCAGGAAGGAGGGACGCACAGGCTGGGTCACGGACTGCGACAGACGCACGGAGGCTGTGTTGAAGTGGCCGCTCCTCCACCGGAGTGCGGTCGCGCCCGGGGCTGGGCTCCGTTAAGGAGGCAGTGCCCGGGGGGTGGGCAGTCACCGTGGGACCCCGGGACAGGCCTCCAGGGTCTGCGGAGTGACGGTGGGGTCCGAGCCCCGCCCGGGGTCCCGCACGCGGGAGGAGAGGCTCAGGCCCAGGCACCCTCCTCCTGTGGGTTTTGTGCCTGCCTGCCTGCCTGCATTTCCCCTGTGGTGGTCTCTCCTGGAGGCCCGGGGAGAGGGCCGCGCGCGCGCGCAGGTGTGGCGCTCCCTACCTCCGCTGCTTTGTCCGGGCTCTTTTGTGGCTGTGCGGGGGGGGGGGGGAGGGGGGGGGGAGGGGGGGGAGGGGGGGCGGGGGATGGAGGGGCCGCCGCGGGGCGTGGGAGAGGGGCCGCGGTGCCTGCCAGGGGAGACGGAGGCCTCCGGTGGGGTGGGGCGGCTGGGCGTCCCCTCGGCCCGCGGTCCGGGGACACCCGGAGCCTCTGTCTCGGGGCCGGGTGCAGGGAGAGCGATGGTCACCCCTGTGCTTGGCCCCGAGGTGCCAAGGACCGGCACTGCCTTGGCTGGAGAAAGCCGCCGAGGCCGGTGGGAGGCCGGCGCCGGCGGGCAGCCCCGGGCTTGGGCTTTGGGGGCGGCGTAGGGGGCGCGGCGAAGGGCTGCCGGTTGACCGCTTGCGCTCGCGGGAGGGAAGAGGACTAAGAAGGGGCTGTGGGGGACAGACCGGCCGAGGCGCCTGGCGTGAGGCCGGGGTGCGAGGCTTTATGCCCCGGCGACGGCCCCGACCCCACCCGCCCACTACCCACCCCCCCACCCCCGACCCCGCCCAGCCCCGCTGGCCAGGGGTCCTGCGCCGGGGTTGGCGGCTGCAGAGGGTCCAGGGGCGTGGCGGCCGCAAAAGGAGTGGCGGGCAAAAGCCTACAGCACCCGGTATTCCCAGGCGGTCTCCCATCCAAGTACTAACCAGGCCCGACCCTGCTTAGCTTCCGAGATCAGACGAGATCGGGCGAGTTCAGGGTGGTATGGCCGTAGACGCTGGGACCGGGCTCCCGGCGCCCCAAGAGCAGTCGCCCGGCCTGCGTGGTGAGCGCGCGCCAGGTTGTTGGGCCGCGCCGGCGGCGAGCCTCTCCCCGCTGGCCGGCAACAGTGGCGCCGCGCCTCCCGCCTGCT
Organism: Rhinolophus hipposideros; assembly: GCF_964194185.1. Classification (NCBI taxonomy): domain Eukaryota; kingdom Metazoa; phylum Chordata; class Mammalia; order Chiroptera; family Rhinolophidae; genus Rhinolophus; species Rhinolophus hipposideros. The sequence continues at coordinate 2,885 of NW_027668924.1, read as the reverse complement.
CCCCGCCTCCACAGGACGCCACGGGCCTGGGCAGCGGGTTACTCCTTGCCCGCCGCGAGGCCCCTTCTCGCCACCCGTGGCTCCACGGGGCCTCTGCCACTTCCCTGGCGGTGACAGAAGCCAGCGAGACAGGGGTTGGGAGTTGGGGGGCAGGAAGGAGGGACGCACAGGCTGGGTCACGGACTGCGACAGACGCACGGAGGCTGTGTTGAAGTGGCCGCTCCTCCACCGGAGTGCGGTCGCGCCCGGGGCTGGGCTCCGTTAAGGAGGCAGTGCCCGGGGGGTGGGCAGTCACCGTGGGACCCCGGGACAGGCCTCCAGGGTCTGCGGAGTGACGGTGGGGTCCGAGCCCCGCCCGGGGTCCCGCACGCGGGAGGAGAGGCTCAGGCCCAGGCACCCTCCTCCTGTGGGTTTTGTGCCTGCCTGCCTGCCTGCATTTCCCCTGTGGTGGTCTCTCCTGGAGGCCCGGGGAGAGGGCCGCGCGCGCGCGCAGGTGTGGCGCTCCCTACCTCCGCTGCTTTGTCCGGGCTCTTTTGTGGCTGTGCGGGGGGGGGGAGGGAGGGGAGGGGGGGGAGGGGGGGCGGGGGATGGAGGGGCCGCCGCGGGGCGTGGGAGAGGGGCCGCGGTGCCTGCCAGGGGAGACGGAGGCCTCCGGTGGGGTGGGGTGGCTGGGCGTGCCCTCGGCCCGCGGTCCGGGGACACCCGGAGCCTCTGTCTCGGGGCCGGGTGCAGGGAGAGCGATGGTCACCCCTGTGCTTGGCCCCGAGGTGCCAAGGACCGGCACTGCCTTGGCTGGAGAAAGCCGCCGAGGCCGGTGGGAGGCCGGCGCCGGCGGGCAGCCCCGGGCTTGGGCTTTGGGGGCGGCGTAGGGGGCGCGGCGAAGGGCTGCCGGTTGACCGCTTGCGCTCGCGGGAGGGAAGAGGACTAAGAAGGGGCTGTGGGGGACAGACCGGCCGAGGCGCCTGGCGTGAGGCCGGGGTGCGAGGCTTTATGCCCGGGCGGCGGCCCCGACACCACCCGCCCACTACCCACCACCCCACCCCCGACCCCGCCCAGCCCCGCTGGCCAGGGGTCCTGCGCCGGGGTTGGCGGCTGCAGAGGGTCCAGGGGCGTGGCGGCCGCAAAAGGAGTGGCGGGCAAAAGCCTACAGCACCCGGTATCCCCAGGCGGTCTCCCATCCAAGTACTAACCAGGCCCGACCCTACTTAGCTTCCGAGATCAGACGAGATCGGGCGCGTTCAGCGTGGTATGGCCGTAGACGCTGCGACCGGGCTCCCGGCGCCCCAAGAGCAGCCGCCCGGCCTGCGTGGTGAGCGCGCGCCAGGTTGTTGGGCCACGCCGGCGGCGAGCCTCTCCCCGCTGGCCGGCAACAGTGGCGCCGCGCCTCCCGCCTGCTCCCCGCCTCCACAGGACGCCGCGGACCTGGGCAGCGGGTTACTCCTTGCCCGCCGCGAGGCCCCTTCTCGCCACCCGTGGCTCCACGGGGCCTCTGCCACTTCCCTGGCGGTGACAGAAGCCAGCGAGACAGGGGTTGGGAGTTGGGGGGCAGGAAGGAGGGACGCACAGGCTGGGTCACGGACTGCGACAGACGCACGGAGGCTGTGTTGAAGTGGCCGCTCCTCCACCGGAGTGCGGTCGCGCCCGGCGTTGGTCTTTGTTAAGGAGGCAGTGCCCGGGGGGTGGGCAGTCACCGTGGGACCCCGGGACAGGCCTCCAGGGTCTGCGGAGTGACGGTGGGGTCCGAGCCCCGCCCGGGGTCCCGCACGCAGGGGAGAGGCTCTGGCCCAGGCACCCTCCTCCTGTGGGTTTTGTGCCTGCCTGCCTGCCTGCATTTCCCCTGTGGTGGTCTCTCCTGGAGGCCCGGGGAGAGGGCCGCGCGCGCGCGCAGGTGTGGCGCTCCCTACCTCCGCTGCTTTGTCCGGGCTCTTTTGTGGCTGTGCGGGGCGGGGGGGAGGGGGGGGGAGGGGGGGGAGGGGGGGCGGGGGCTGGAGGGGCCGCCGCGGGGCGTGGGAGAGGGGCCGCGGTGCCTGCCAGGGGAGACGGAGGCCTCCGGTGGGGTGGGGTGGCTGGGCGTGCCCTCAGCCCGCGGTCCGGGGACACCCGGAGCCTCTGTCTCGGGGCCGGGTGCAGGGAGAGCGATGGTCACCCCTGTGCTTGGCCCCGAGGTGCCAAGGACCGGCACTGCCTTGGCTGGAGAAAGCCGCCGAGGCCGGTGGGAGGCCGGCGCCGGCGGGCAGCCCCGGGCTTGGGCTTTGGGGGCGGCGTAGGGGGCGCGGCGAAGGGCTGCCGGTTGACCGCTTGCGCTCACGGGAGGGAAGAGGACTAAGAAGGGGCTGTGGGGGACAGACCGGCCGAGGCGCCTGGCGTGAGGCCGGGGTGCGAGGCTTTATGCCCGGGCGGCGGCCCCGACCCCACCCGCCCACTACCCACCCCCCCACCCCCGACCCCGCCCAGCCCCGCTGGCCAGGGGTCCTGCGCCGGGGTTGGCGGCTGCAGAGGGTCCAGGGGCGTGGCGGCCGCAAAAGGAGTGGCGGGCAAAAGCCTACAGCACCCGGTATCCCCATGCGGTCTCCTATCCAAGTACTAACCAGGCCCGACCCTGCTTAGCTTCCGAGATCAGACGAGATCGGGCGCGTTCAGCGTGGTATGGCCGTAGACGCTGCGACCGGGCTCCCGGCGCCCCAAGAGCAGCCGCCCGGCCTGCGTGGTGAGCGCGCGCCAGGTTGTTGGGCCGCGCCGGCGGCGAGCCTCTCCCCGCTGGCCGGCAACAGTGGCGCCGCGCCTCCCGCCTGCTCCCCGCCTCCACAGGACGCCGCGGACCTGGGCAGCGGGTTACTCCTTGCCCGCCGCGAGGCCCCTTCTCGCCACCCGTGGCTCCACGGGGC
>NW_027668925.1:0-31979 GCF_964194185.1 Rhinolophus hipposideros | reverse complement strand
ATATCTAAAATGAGCTTTGTCTTAATATTCATTTTAGCACCAGGATAATGATGTTTCCCTCCTCAGTTCTATTTTAATCTGAAATACAAACAGCTTAAGCTTTACTTGCCTGGAATCATTATTACAGTGAGGTTGAGCCATCTGTGTTTTTCTTATTCTGCTCAAAGCTCCAAGGAGAAGTCTGGAAATTTAACAAGTTGGGAGAAACATTTCTGTGGAGTAAATTCAGATATACAGTGACATCTAAAGCCCTGTAGGTTTTTTGTTTTCTTTGGGAGACTTTTTCTCTCTTGGATTGAGCTGAGTGAGAATTAATCACACCCTACCAAATCATCTACGTTTTCCAAAACCTTTGGAGTCTGGAACCGTATTGCATGCCAAATTATACTCAGTTCGTCTGTAATCCCCAATGTGCTCCTGGGGGACTTTTGAGATTCTAGAATTGGCATAATGGCAGGCTGTGTTTAAAATGGGATCCATTAAGTATCTCTTGTTGGAAGACTTAAAAGCTTTATATACGTGCGCCTGACATTTCTAAGTTGATATCAGGCAGGCCAGCACAGAATGCATTCCTAAGACTGGATTCAACTGGGCTCATTGTAGCCGTGATTCTATTTTTACAGATGACCTAAATAATCTGTTCTATATTATAGCTTTAATGAACTATAATTGACATAAAATAAACTGTCCATGTTTAAATTGTACAATTTGATGAGGTTTGATATGTATACACTTAGGAAATCATCACAATCAAAATAAGGAACATATCTGTCACACCAGATTTCCCTGTTGCCTTTGTAATGTCTCCCTCCTACATACTCAAACCACTCCTCCATCCCAGGCAACTGTGGCTCTTCTATCTGTCTCCATAAATTATTTTGCATTTCCAGAATTTTATATAAATGAAATTATACAGAATGTAGTCCATTTCTGGCTTCTTTCCCTCACCATAATTATTCTGATAGTCATCCATGTTTTCACATATACCAATGACTCAATAGAAGCAATAACCTTGTCTTGTTCCTGATCTTCTAAGGAAAACGCAATTAAATATAAGGATATCTGTAAATTTTAATTACATCATCTTTATTAGATTGAGGAGGTTTCCTTGAGATTTTAGTTGGCTGAGAGAATGGATGTTGGATTTTTTAAAATAATTTTTCTGCATCTATGGAGATGATCGTGGGTATTTTTCTTTCTCAGTCTGTAATTTACTCTGGTAAATTACACTGATAGAGTTTTCTTAATGTTAAGCCAACCTTACATTCCTGGGATAAACCTTACTTGGTCATGATGTATTATCGTTTATGTAGGTCATTATATTCAATGTGTTAAAAATTTGCATTAAAGTTCATAACTATTATAATTTATAAGTTTCTTTCCTTCTAATGTCTTTGGTTTTATTATCAGGGTAATGCTGGCATCATAAAATGAATGAAGAAGTGTGCCCTCCTCTTCAATTTTCTAGAAGACTTTACATAGAATTACTATTTTTGCTGTAATATTGAATTTCTATTGGGGCAGAATTCCCTAGTGAAATCATCTGGGATTGAAGTTTCCTTGTGGGAATGATTTTAACTACAAATTCAACTTTTTTAATAGATATAGAGCTTTATAGATTTTCTTAAATGGCATTTGGTAATTTGTGTCTTTCAAGGAATCTGTTCCTCTAAATTGTCTAATCTATTGACATAGGTTTGTTCATAATATTCCTTTATACTTATAATTTGCATGTGATCTATAGTTATTTTACCTCTCTCATGCCTAATATTAGTAATTTTTCCTTCCTAATGCTGGCTGGAGGTTTATCAATTTCATTGATCTTCACAAAGAAGTTAACATTTGATTTTATTAATTTTCTGTTTAGTTTTTGTTTTTAATTTCATTGATTTCTGCTCTTTATTATTTTCTTTTTCTGCTTATATTAGCTTACTTTGCTCTTCTTTTTTCTAGTTTTTTTAAGGTGAAAGCCAGGGTCATTATATTTTGTAATATAGGCATTTAGTGCATTTCTCTAAGTACTGCTTTAGCTACATCTTATACATTTTGGTATGTTGTTTTATTTTCATCCAGTTCAAAATAATTTTTAATTTCTCTTTTAATTTCTTGTTTGACCTACAGGTTATTCAAAAATATATTATTTAGTCTGCATATATTCCAGATGTATTTCTGTCATTAATTTCTAATTTAATTCCATTGTGTTCTGAAAATATACTCTGTATAATTTGTGTATTTGTAATTTTATTGAGGTTTGCTTTATGCCCCAAATATGGCCTAATTTAGCAAATAATACCATGTACACTTGAAAAGAATGTGTTTTCCGCTATTGTTGGGCAGTGTTCTGAAATATCAATTAGGTTAAATTGGTTGATAGTGTATTTTAAGTTTTCTATATCTTTACTGATTTTCTGTCTATTTGTCCTAGGAATTTTTGAGAAAGTGTTATTGAAATCTCTGATTGTTACTGTGGATTTCTCTACCTTTCCTATTCTATCAGTTTCTACGTCATGTATTGTGAATGTTTGGGATTGTTATGTTCTCGTGATGATTTGACCTCTTTATGATTATGAAATGAACCTTCTTACCCCTGGCGATATTTTTGTTGTTGTTATTCTGAAATCTACTTCATCTGATATTAATATAGCCCCCTCTCCGGATTTCTTTTGTTTAGTGTTAGCATGGTGTATATTTTTTCAGTTCTTTTACTTTTAACATTATATTTAACCGGAATTTCTTGTAAGCAGCATATATTGTAGTTGAGTCTTACTTTTGAAATCCAATTTAAAATTTAAAGTCTGTTTTTTAATTGGGGTATTTAAACCACTTACATTTAGTATGATTATTAGCATGGTTATGTTAAAATAAATCTTACTAATTGATTTTCTTCTTTATTCCATCTTTTCTATTTTTCTGCCTTATTTTTAATTGAGTATATTTTACGGTTCCAGTTGTATCTCTTTCATTGGCTTATCATTCCACATGCAGTGAAATGTATTTACTGTTATACATTATCCTTCTACATGAGTTATAAACCCAAAATGCATTGTTAGTATTTTTTGCTTTTTCAATCAATTATCTTTTAAAGAAGTTTTAAAAATGTCATTTACACTGAACCATATATTCCACAATTTCTGATTTCTTCATTTGTTTGTGTAGATGAACATGAAGATTTATATTTCATATCACATTTCTCTTTAAAAAGGACTTTCCTTATAATTTCTTATTACTGTAGGTCCTTTGGTGATGGATTCTTTCCATTTTTTATGCCTGAAAAACTCTTTATGTTACTTTCTATTTTTGAACAATGTTCTTACTGGGTATAGAATTCTTAGTTAACATTCTTTTTCTTTCAGTTCTTTAAAAGTATTACTCCTGTGTCTTTTGTCTTCTATTGTTTCCCACAAGAAATTTGCTTTCATTATTTTTGTTCCTCTGTACGTAATGTATTTTTTTGTCTCTGGATGCTTTTAAGAATTTGTCTTTATTGCTGACTTTAAGTAACTTTATGGTATGTCTTGGAGTACTTGTCTTCATATCTCTTGTATTTTATATCTTCAACTTCTTGGATCTGTGAGTTTATAGTTTTTATCAAAATTGCATAATCTTCAGCCATTATTTTTTCAAATATTTTTGTCTCTGGCTTCCTTCTTCAGTGAATTTAATTACAAGTATATTAGGCTGCTTATACCGTGTTTCCCCGAAAATAAGACCTAGCCGGACAATCATATCTAATGCATCTTTTGGAGCAAAAATTAATATAAGACCCAGTATTATATTATATTATATTACATTACATTATATTATATTAAAGACCAGGTCTTATATTAGTAAAATAAGCCCGGGTCTTATATTAATTTTTGCTCCAAAAGACGCATTAGAGCTGATTGTCTGGCTACGTCTTATTTGCGGGGAAACACAGTATTTGTCCCACAGCTCTTTTATGCTCCGTTCATTTTCTTTTATGTTGCCTTTTTTTTTATTAAAAAAATGTAATTACAGTTGAAATTCAGTATTAGTTTTAGGTATACTGTATAGTGGTTAGATATTTATAAACCGTGTTTCCCCGAAAATAAGACCTAGCTGGACAATCAGCTCTAATGCGTCTTTTGGAACAAAAATTAATATAAGACCCAGTCTTATTTTACTATAACATAAGACTGGGTCTTATATAATATAATAATAATATATTATAATACCAGGTCTTATATTAATTTTTGCTCCAAAAGATGCATTAGAGCTGCTTGTCCAGCTAGGTCTTATTTTGGGGGAAACACAGTAGCTTATGAAGTGATCCCCTGATAAATCTAGTACCCATCTTGTACAATACATAGTTATTACAATACTTTTACTATTCTACCTATGCTATACTTTACATCCCCTTGACTATTTTGTAACTACCAATTTATAGTTCTTAATCCCTTCACCTTTTTCAGCAGGCCTTCCCGCTTCCATCCCAACTTAGGCAACTATCAGTTTGTTCTCTGTATCTGTGAGTCTGTTTCTATTTTGTTTGTTTATTTTGTATTTTAGATTCCACATATAAGTGAAATCATGTTATTTGTCTTTCTCTATCTGATTTATTTTGCTTATCTTAATACCTTTTAGCATTATATTGTCACAAATGATTAGATTTCATTCTTTTTATGGCCAAGTAATATTACACTGCATATGGTACCACCTCTTCGTTATCCATTCATCTACCTATGGACACCTATGTTGCTTCCATATCTTCGATATTGTAAATAATGTGGCAGTGAACAAAGGGATACATATATCTTTTCAAATTCATGATTTGGGTTTCTTCAGGTAAATACTCAGAAGTGGGATTGCTAGGACATATGGTATTTCTATTTTTCATTTTGTGAGGAACTTTCATACTGTTTTCCATAGTGGCTGCACCAATTTGCAATCCCACCAACAATCACAAGTGTCCCCTTTCATCCACATCATCACCAACATGTGTGTTTGTTGATTTATTGATGATAGCCATTCTGACAGGTGTGAACTGATATCTCCTTGTAATTTTCATTTCTCTGATAATTAGTGATATGGAAGATCTTGTCATTTATTTATTGGATATCTGTATGTTCTCTTTTGAGAAATGCCTCTTCAGGTCCTCCGCCTATTTTTAAAATAAGAGTGTTTGGATTTTTTTGTTGTTTTCCTTTTTTTTTTTTTTTTTTTTTTGGTGTTAAGTTGTATGAATTCTTTCTTTATATATTTTGGATATTTTCCCCTCATAGGATATATCATTGGTGAATATCTTCTCTCATCCAGTAGGTTGTCATTTTGTTTTGTTGATGGTTTGCTTCACTGTGCAAAATCTTTTTAGTTTGACGTAATCCCATTTGTTTTGTTTTGTTTTTCTTTTGTTTCCCTTGCCCAAGTAGACATATCCTAAAACTTGTTTCTAAAAGCAATGTCAAAGAGTTTACTGCCTGTGATTTTTTTCTAGGAGTTTTATGGTTTTGGGTATTACATTTAAGTCTTTAATCCATTTTGAGTTTATTCTTGTATATGATGTAAGAAAGTGGTGCAGTTTCATTTTTTTGCATATATCTGTCCAGGTTTCCCAACACCATTTATTGAAGAGACTATCTTTACCCCATTGTGTATTCTTTCCTCCTTTGTCATAAATCAGTTGACCTTATATGTGTGGGTTTACTTCTGGGCTCTCTGTTATGTTCCATTGATCTGTGTGTCTGTTTTTCTGCCTCTGCCATGCAGTTTTGATTACTATAGCCTTGTAGTATAGTTCGATATCAGGTAGTGTAATACTTCCAACTTTGTTCTTCTTTCTCAAGATTACTTTGACTGTTTTGGGTCTTTTGTGGTTCTATACAAATTTTAGGATTATTTATTATAGTCCTGTGAAAAATGCCATTGGATTTTTTAAAGAGATTGCATTGAATCTATAGGTTGCTTAGAGTAGTATGGATTTTTAATGATATTAATTCTTTCTATCCATGAACATGGTATATGTTTCCATTTATTTGTATCTTCTTGAGTTTCCTTCTTCATTGTCTCGTAATTTTCTGAGTACAGGATTTTTACCTCCTTGGTTAAATGTATCCTTATGTATTTTATTTTTTAATATAATTGTAAATGAGATTGTTTTCTGAATTTCTTTCTGATAGTTCATTAATTGGTGTATAAAAATTCAACTGATTTCTGAATATTAATTTTGTATCCTACTACTTTACTGACTTCATTTATCAGTTCTGAAAGTTTTTTGGTGGAGTCCTTAGCGTTCTCTATATACAATATTATATCATCTGAAAATAATGATAGTTTTTCTTCTTCCTTTCTGAGTTGGATGTTTTCATTTCTTTTTTTGTCTGACTGCTGCAGCTAAGACTCTCAATACTGTGTTGAATAAAAGTGATGAAAAGTAAGACATCCTTGTTTTGTACCTGACCTTGAGGAAAGCACGTTCAGCTTTTCACTGTTGAATATTATATTAGCTGTGGGTTTATCACATGTTGTCTTTATAATGTTGAGGTATGTTACCTCTATTCCCACTTCACAGAAAGCTTTTATCATAAATCAACGCTAGATTTGTCAAACACTTTTTCTGCATCTATTGATATGATCATATTTTTTATCTTTCATTTTGTTTATGTGGTGTATCACATTAATTGATTTGGAGATATTGAATCAACCTTGCGTCCCTAGAATAAATTCCACTTTATCGGGGTATGATCTTTTTAATGTATTGCTGAATTTGGTTTGCTAATGTTTTATTGAGGATTTTTACATCTATGTTAATAAGGGATGTTGACCTATAATTTTCTTCTTCTATAATGTCTTTGCTTTTGGAATCAGGATAATGCTGGCCTCATAAAGTGAACTTGGGAGTCTTACTTACTCTTCAATTTTTTGCAATAGTTTGAGAATGATAGATGTTAATTCTTTGGATGTTTGGTAAAATTCACCTGTGAAGCCATCTGGTCCAGAACTTTTGTTTGTTGGGTGTTTTTTGAGTACTGATTTCATTAGGTTAGTAGTTTTTGGCCTGTTTCTTCTTGATTCAATCTTGGAAGATTGTATATTTATGGGAATTTATTCATTTCTTCCATGTTGTCCAATTTGTTGGCATATAATTGTTCATAGTATTTTCTTACAATCCTCTGTATTTCTGTGCTGTCAATTGTCACTTCTCCTCTTTCACTTCTGATTTTATTTATTTGGGTCTTCTCTCTTTTTATTTTGTTTTGATAAGTCTACATAAAGATTTATCAATTTTGTTTATCTTTTCAAAAAACCAACTCTTGGTTTCATTAATTTTGGGGTTTTTTTTAGGCTATATTTCATTTATATCTGCTCTGATTTTTTATTATTCCCTTCCTTCTGCTCACTGTGGGTTTTGTTTGTTCTTGTTTTTCTAGTTCCTTTAGCTGTAAGTTTAGATTGTTTATTTGAAATTTTTCTTGTATGTTGTCTTTTTTATCCCCGTGTTTTATTTTTGGATAGTTTCTGCTGTTGTGTCTGCAAGTTCACTAATTTTCAAATGTAATGTTTCATCTGCTGTTAATTTCATGCAGTGTATTTTATCTCATATATTGTAGTTCTCATCTCTAAATGTTCAATTTGAGCCTTTTAAAAAATCCTCCATGTGTCTACTTACTATGTTTGATCTTTATGTCACCTTCTTGAACATATGCAACAGTTATAACCATTTTATTATCTTTGTCTGCTAATTCTGTCTTCTATGTCATTTATGTTTTTGCTTCTATTGATTTATGTTCCTCGTTATTATGTGTCACATATTTCTGCTTCTTTATATGCCTACTATGTTATTTTCTTTTTACTTTTGCTGTAACTAGTACTATAAACTTATTATCTTAAGAAAACATAGACTTATTATCTTACAGTTCTGTAGGTTAGAAAGTCTCACTGGACTAAAATCAAGGTGTCATCAGGGTTGCATCTTTCTGGAGGCTCCAGGAGAGAATGTTTCCTGGTCTTTTCCAGCTTCTAGAGGCCACCTGCATTCTTTGGCTAGTGGTTCCCTCCATCTTCAAAGCCAACAATGATGACTTGAATTCTTCTCACATCAAATTACTGTTCTCCTCTGCCTCCCTCTTCCTCTTTTTAGGAATCTTGTGATTACATTGAGCCCCCTAGAATAATCCAGGATAATCTCTCTATTTTTAGGTCAGCTAATTAGCATCCCCAATGCCATCTGTAGTCTTAATTTCCCTTTGCCATGTAAAATAACATATTTACTTTACTTAGCCTTTTATACCTGGCAATTTTTCACTGGTTGCCAGACACTGTGAATCTCACCTTTTTAGGTTCTGGATATTTTTGTATTCTTATAAATATCCTTTAGGTTTATTCTAGGACACATTTAAGTTAATTGGAAGCAGTCTGAGCCTTTTGAAACTTACTTTTATACTTTGTTATCAGAATCAGAGAGGCCTTTAGTCTAGGGCTAATTGTGCCCTACTACTGAGGCAATGCCATTCTGAGTATTCTGCCCAAAACCTCATGAATTATGAGGCTTTTCTTCTCTAGCTAAGATCACAAACTCTTCTCAGTCTTTGAAATCTATGGACTGTTCCTTCTAATCCTTTTGGGTGACTCTTTTCTCAGCCTTGGGGAGTTTCCTCACACACATATACTGCTCAGTTTTCAGCTGAAGACTTGAGGTGGACCCTCTTTATATCTTTGAGCACTGTATGTGTGTGTGCATGTTATTCTGTGTGTGTGCACGTGTACACACACAGTTCTCTTTTCTCCAGTATTCTGCCTTGCAAACTCTGGTGGCCTTAGTCTCCCCAAACTACCAACTACGTCTTTAACCGGGAGACTGCTGGGCTCCTGCCTGGCTTCTCCTGCTTGTTCCATAGCCTGGAAACTCTCCCAGCAGTACGTTGGGCAATCATATAACTCATCTCATTAATTTCCCTTCTCTCAGGAATCATTGGCTTGCACTGCCTGATGGCCAATATCTGAAAAGGGTGTTTCATACATTTTATCTGGCTTTTGTAGTTGTTTCAGGTGGGAGAGTATATCCAGTCTTTGTTACTCTCTCCTTGCCACAAGTAGAAGTCAAACATTTGTTTTTTTCCCTACATGTTTCATTTTGATAAGGGCAGAAAAAAAAAAACAATACCCAGATATTTATTTAGCAACTGATAGGTCTTGGGCACTGACCAAACAGAACAGATGCTGGCCTAAAACAGTGATAAGGCTATGCTGGAGTTTACCTGCTAAAGGTCAGTTCAGTGTAGTGTTGAAACCCCATTGCCTATTCAATCCAGGTTTTTATCATCGACAGTCCCAGTGAGACAAAAAGAGTTTTGCAGTAAGACTCACCAGCGTTTGAGTTTTGACTCTTCCATTTCTAGCCGACCATTTGACCGAGATTTTCTCCATTCCTTAAATATTCCTGTACTGTTTAGTCATGATTAAGTATGATAAAGTATCTGAAGGTGCCTCACATCTTGCCTGGCACCTTGAAAACGAGTACCCATCCCCTTCCCAAACCTTCCTCCACGATCCATGTGGATTTTTCAAAGCCAAACACAGTGTCCTGCTAACAGCAGATTTTTACTGAGGGTCGTTCACCCAAGAGGAGAAAGAGACTGTACCTAGGAGCTATTTATGGGAAAACAAGGTCTGAAGAATCAGGACTGTGAGATGGCACGTGGGGGAAGTTGGGTAGTGACAGCATAGCTAAGAAACGTCCCAGTCAGCCCAAGGGGAGCTGGTGCCCACGGCCACAGGGGGCTAGCCCAGCAGGTGTGCAGGGATGAGGCAGGGAGAGCTGCCTCAGTTCACTTAGAAGAGCTTAGCAGGAGGCTCTCTGACCTGCCTCCTTCCAACACGTCTCTCGCTGCTTCTTAAGATGACAGCAGTTCAGAGCTGCCCTGGCACAGTCCTTTGACAAATAATGGCAAAGGGGGACAGTGTGGTAGATGCTTTGGGGGACTTGATTTCTCTGACATCACCCTTAGGGATTAGGATTTACGTACCTCCTACGCATATGACCATCTTTTCCTAATCTACCGTGAATGTGTCTGTCCTGTAACTGCATGTACTGTCAGCCCTTTCATTTCATTTGAGGATGCTTTTCAACACAGTAAGATATTCTTTATTTGTCACTTTTACATTCTCTGAAAATTTTAGTCCGTCTGAAAGCAGGAAGCCTGAACACTTGTCTTCAACCTTTCTGTGCCCCTAGCACTTAGCACGCACCTTGAGCATAAGTACTGGCTGATGACAGTATTTAATAAGTGTGTTACAGAGTCCTTTGTTCAAGACATTGGGTAAGATATTGAGCAGAAAAGGCCCCAGGATAAATCCTCATGGTACCCATCTGATATATCCTCCCAGCTCAAACTGTTTCGTTTTAGTTTAACTTAGCTCTGTTTATTCGATAAACATTTTATGCTGAAATTACTCCCTTTACTCAAGACTCTGTCCCTTCTGTCTGTGATGGGAGGAAGTTAAATACCTGTGATAAAGTTTTCAGATTCTTTTGACTGACTTAACAAATGTATTTGGAAAAAAATGTGATGATCTGTTTTTGTTACAGCCAAAACAAACAAATATAATCGAATAAGGGTATGAATGGCCAAGCTAGCATTTCTATTCTGGTTTTGCTGGCACATGTAAATTCCTTGTTCATTTGCAATAAGCAGATGCAGCTTAGCTAATCCCTTGTACTCCAAATTGATAAATCTCTACTTAGGAATCTCAGTCCTCCACACCAACGGCACAGTGGATGGAAACCAGTAAGAGGGTGGCTGATCTAGAATGCCCCTGGTATTAAGAAGGGGAGAAAGATATATAGTGATAAAGGTACAAAAATATGAATAAAACACCCAACAGTCCTCTGCCCTCAAAATGTCATTTGAGCAAAGCAGTAAAAACAACTGCGATTGAACGTGTGGCTCCAGCCCCGAGGGGAGGCCACCCTCTGGCTTGGATTTGTATTTGCAAAGTTTTCTGTGCTTGGGTTTGATGACATAATGGCTCCACTAGATAGTTTCTTGAAATTCCGAGTGTGGCCAGGCTCTTTTCAGGATGATGGCCTGGGTGCTGTGGAGGCCTGCCTAACTTCGCTGTCACTGTCAAGGGCAGCTGTGTGCTCACGTGTCTGTCACGGTGCCTGAGCGCCTCGGGCCAGGGATCCTGGGCGACCTCTGTGCCCTCTGTGGAGTACCTAGCACATCACCTGCCTACCTCGAACATGAGGAATACTGAATGAGAAAATACCCCAGAGGGACCAAGGGCAGAATGTCACCTGGCTCCTCAGTTTTTCCAGCTGCAAAACGTATTGGGTGACCCAAATATGGAGAATGGTATAGTTCTGCTGAGACCAAGGTGACAGTCACACACACACACACACACACACACACACACACACACACTTCCCCGCCCCCCTCCTGGCATGCTTGTGTATGCTCTTTCAAGCACAATAACTTATGGGATAATACATTGGATTGTCTTTCTGCACGAGATAAGCTCTTAGCACCACTGTGGAACCCGAGAGGCTTTTGGAATAGAAAATCCTAACTGTAATTTACATTTGAGTATTGATTTCTTGTTTGTGAATTGCTGGCCCATAAATGCCCATCATAGTATTTGGCACCCCTGAGAACAGTGTGAAGTGGTCAGGGCAGGTAGCCTCACACCTGAGCCGAGGAACGTGAGGTGGCCATGGAACTGAACCGCATATATGGTGCCTGCCAGCTCTTTCCCTCTGCCCGTCCTCGCGGCACACCACAGGCAGCCTGACCCTCACTGCAGCCGGGACGGCATGGCCCACACCCTGCCTCTCCTCCAATTCCAGTGACGCTGAAAACCTCCGCTTCCTCATCCATCTGTAAATGGTGGAGGGGGAGTCTTGGAAAGATGTGCCGAGGACTGCTTTGTTAAACGGTGGAAAAGGATTTTGAAAATACAGTGTTGCATGAAGGCTTTGTAGCCATTCAAAATCTCTGGGAATGAGAACGAGATGTAGAACCCCTGAAGGAAGAAAAACATTATTTTGAATTTACAACTGGACAGAAAATAATTAATTGCAAATGAAAATCTGGGTGAGAGTCTCTGCTTTTAACCTTGAACATTCCAGGAAAAGAAAAAAAAAAAAAAAATATATATATATATATATATATATATATATATATATATATATATATATATATATATATATATTTGGAGTATGTTTTTTGTGGAGGAAAGGGAATTACTCAGGATGTTGCCAGAAATGAAAGGCTATCAGAAAGTATGATTTGGCATGGGTGCCTTCTAAATTAACATGTAAATCAACATACAAGTAATTAAATCTGTCCAGGGCCTCAGGTATAATGAGGAGATTTTAAAGTCTGGTACTGCTCAGTTTTAATTCACAGCCTTATGTCCACACAACATTTCAGTCAACGAAGGACCACATACATGACGGTGGTCCCATAACATTATAACAGAGCTGAAAAATTCCTGTCACCTAGTGATGTCATACCATTTTAACTTCATAGCGCAATGCATTGCCCAGGCATCTGTGGTGACACTCGTGTAAACAAACCTGCTTCACTGCCAGGCGTGTAAAAGTAGCACGTACTAGCATGTACCGGGCGTAATGCCTGATGATGATCATAAAGGACGATGGTATTGGTTTATGTATTTACTGTACTATACTTCTTATCATTACTTGAGTGTACCCTTTATACTTATTTTAAAAATGTTTGCTGTAAAAGGGTATGCCGTGTTACACGGCGGCCTCATACATCTCGTGTGTACTGCCTCTCTGGATCGTATCATATTCTCTTGTGCCCGATGTAATTTCGTGTGGTTTTATACAGTAACATGTACAGCCTGTCGTTCAGGTGCCACAGGCTGTACCATGTAACGAGGGCTGTAGTGGGCTGTACCACCTAGGTTTGTGTGAGCGAATGATGAAATCGTCTAACGACGCGTTTCTCACAAAGTTTCCCTTTATTAAGCAGCACATGACTGTATTAAAAACACACGTGTGTATGTGTGTGCGTGTGTATGTGTGTAAAGACGCTGAATAACATAGACATATTCATTTAAGTTAATAAAATAGGATTACAAAGGGAAAATCCACGTTTAAGGGGAAAGCAGATGCCAAATATATGAATGAACACAATTGGCGTGTTTCAGTATAACACCTAATCTTCCTGGCAGAAAAAGCAGAGAGGAAACAGTTCTGGATTCTGGAATTCTCATTTCCACAGACAGAAAAAAATCTTGGGTCCTTGAGGGTAGGAAGAAGTTTTTATTACTAATACTAAACTGGGAGAAATTTCTCCTTTGGGGAAACTGTCGGGCACTGCCTCCTCAGTTTTCGTAGAAGACCCTCTTAATTTCCGCCTGAAGAATTACTTCTTAAAATTAGGATACATAATAAAACAAACAATAACTTAAAAAGCAACAGAGGATTGGGGTTTGCCTTTTCTTTAAACAAAGGCTACTACGACAGTGCTATATTATGTTTACTGTGGAACACCCACGTCTGGAGTCGTACACACAAATATATATATATATATATATATATATATATATATGTATATACATACATATATTTGTTATATATATATACTATATATTTTTATATATAGTATATATATTTTATTTATATAATATTGTATATATATATATATATATATATTATATATTATATATAATTGTGCCAGACGGCCTGCGGGGTCTCTAGTCCTGTTCCCCACATAAGAACGCAGCATGTGGCTAGGCCAAAAAGGAACACCCACGGAGCCATAGATAGGGGAGTCATACCACTATGGTCTCACTGGAGGCTGGAGTCACACGACCTGCAACCTGCTGTCCGCTTCTCTGTCTGCCAACCGACTGACTCGACTCAATGGACTCCCGACTCACTCACCAACCAGCGCAGCCACGGCAGTTATATCAGTGGCTAATGGCTCACTGGTAACAGCTGATAGTCAATTAGCCACAGCTGATGGCCATTTACTACCCGAGCCAGC
Organism: Rhinolophus hipposideros; assembly: GCF_964194185.1. Taxonomy (NCBI): domain Eukaryota; kingdom Metazoa; phylum Chordata; class Mammalia; order Chiroptera; family Rhinolophidae; genus Rhinolophus; species Rhinolophus hipposideros. The sequence continues at coordinate 18,000 of NW_027668925.1, read as the reverse complement.
ACCTTTCCACGTGAGGCCGAGAGCCTGGAAACTGCTCTCTGGGACTCTGTCCCCACAATAATATTCATCAGTAAAATGATAGCTAATATGTGTCTCACACTTCCCATGTATCAGGCACTCTTTTAAGCTCTTTATGTTTTTTAACTCATTTATAATCCTTACAACCACTCTATCAAGGTAAATATTATTTTTAGTCCTTTTCGCAGATTAAGAAGCTAGGTGTGGAGAGGCTAGTCAGTTGGGCAGGAGGGGTGAACCTGCCTTTGGAGCCACCCCTCATCTGTCTTTCCCTGCGATTTCTCTCTTCTTTCCATCTTCAGCTCTATTTGTTCTCATTTCCTTATTCCTACCCCTACTCTACATTTCCTTTATTTTCTCCATCTTTACTTTTCCCTTAGTTGAGCATAATGTAAAATTGAAGGTAGTGTTTATTGACTATGGTTTAGGCTTCCTATTTAAAATTTTAACGGCATTTTATTTGTACCTCTTTTGTAAGCTTGTTTTGATTATGTAGTATTTTACTTATGCCACTGTTAGATTATAGCATTCCCCTGGGGCATGAAAGGAAACTGTAATAGAAAGATACCTGTTGCTGTGCTGAGTTTCCCAAGTGTTCCTATGTTGGTTGACCTTATGTAGATTGAAATGATACTCTGCTTACCCTCCTACTTCTCTATCTCATCCACTTACGATCCGGTCTGTGTTTCTGCAGCCATGAGCTGGCAGGAGGGTGAATGAATGCGAGGGCTGTCTTACAGATGCTGTATTAACCAGCACTCAAAGACCAGTCCTGTCAGTGAATCCTGAGCACACCCTCACTCCTTGTACCTCTTAGTCTCATTGTCTGGCCCATGCAAGTAACATCATCCACATTTTCCAGTGATAATAAGCGGCCTCACTAGCAGAAATCCTCGTGGCTCTCCTTGTTCAGTTAATAAGGTAAATAGAAGGCCAGACATCATTTGCTGTAGAATCTTATGTGAATTTTTGTGTGACGTTGTGGATTGAACATTGAACAACCAGATATTTCGTTGTCTTGTCCCTTTAGTATGAACTCCGTGAGCTCTGTGAATTTTGTAATTTCTTTCCTTCATTTCACAGGTAGTCTTTCAGGTGATGCTGTGTGCCAAGGGCAGTGTTAGACCTGGTGGAGAAGGGGATGAGTAAGTCAGCCCGTGGCCACACAGTCTAGACAAACTAAATTAATTAACATTAGGTTAGTGTATGATTCTAAAGCAACACGTGATTCGAAGTTTCCTTGAGGAGCACTCGTGATGTGTTTATTTTTAAAATAAGCTCTATTTTTTCTCTGAGTCCACAGCGATATGCTGACCTTATTTAAAGAAACCAACTGTGTATTGCTTCAATACCTTCAAACAGTAAGTTTACATTGAAACCTACATAAATTGTTTAAAATAAGATGATGTGAATGTTTTCTTTGAAGCTAAATATTGAATAAGGTTTTTTTTTGTTCTTGTTTAAGTTTATGAGATGTTACCTATTTCCCAGATGCCTTTGTAAACTGAAATCAAGGTTGATAAATGAAAAGAAAAGGTGATCCCCTCCACCTTGCCTCAGGAAGATACAGGTTACAAAGTGAACGTCCCTGTGAAGACATTTACATGCTGTGAAATGCCACCTTTGCATGCATGACCACCAACTGTACTGGGCTTTATATCAATGTGATGCCAGGTTACTACCCTGGCTTAAAGAAAGGGGACAGGGGTCTCCTTGCTACTGAGCAAGGAGTCATTGAATGCAGGAAAGAAATGTGTTAATATAAACAATTTACTCTTTCGACATATACTGGATTGTCCCCACTCCTTAGAAAGACAGACTAAAGGATAGATAATTAGCATTATCTAATTAAAGAGTACTTCTTATGTGCTTGACTGAATATTCAAAAATATTTCTCAAGATTCAATAGTGTTTCATCTTCACTTTCTGCCTTGTGCCATGCTCCTGTCAGGTAGGACAAAGCAGAGAACACCAAGAGCCTATTCAGTTCTTTTTTTTTTTAATCATTATATAACAGCCCTGCTGTACAAAGTCACATAACATTATACAGAGAGAAAATTAATCATCAGCTAATGAGACAGGAATATGAAAAGAAGTTTGAAAGAAGTAATTTAGAGACCCCAATTAGGGCCTGTTCTCGTGGGTTTCCTGGGATCACTCGCTGATCCCAAGTTTAGGGCTGTGAGAAGGGCAGGGCAGGGAGGGTGGGAAGGGAGGGGAGGGCAGGAGAGGAGGGAGAAAGAAATAGAAGCTACAGCTTCTGGGCACACAAAGAAGCTTTTGTAATGCTCCAGATGAGAACTAATGAGAACCTAGATAGCCGTGGGGACAAAATAGATGAGGATGTAGAAGACCTTTCCAGGGTAGGCCTGTCCGAAAGGTCTTGGCACATAGTGGGACGCGGCTGCCTATAGAGGTTTTATACTAGGAACTGAGAGGAAGGGGAAGTCCCATTGAAAGAAATAGGCAAACCCTGTAGTCACTTAATCTACCCAGGAGTATCTAATAGAATGGAGTAGGACGGATGTCCCAGATATTGTCAACAGTTTGCTGTGGAGTACATTCACACAAGACATAGAAACATGTTGAGAGGGTGTCAGCAGGCCACAGAGCAGGGAAATTAGTTAGCATGCGCCACCAACACAAGGAATTAAGAGTCCCCCACATGCAATGAGGCTTGGCAATGATCCTCAAAACTGGAAATCAACGACAAAGGGTTCAAAAGTCAATGTCAGGGGAAGGAGCCTGCATGGATATGTCTAAGAGGATCTGCTCTGCTTCTGTGGCTGAGTGTGACCTGCAAGGAGAAATTTGCTGGTGAATTATAAGGGACAGGAACTGTAGGAAAGGGTCGCCCTGCCATTGTCTAGACCTTGCCAGCCAGGGAGGAGATATTTGAGACAGGAGGACAACCTCAGAAGACAGATTTTGGAAAATTCAATGGAAAATGCAAACTTACTTCGTTTCAAAATGGCATCCTGCAGAGATAAGATGTGTGTGGTTTAGTTGAATGAGGTCATTGACAGTGTCAACTGTGACGGGACTGTCAAAAAGACTTATGTAATGGAATGATGTGAAGCTCTCAGCACACAGCAAGCACTGAAGTGTGGCTACTGTGTTTTAGTCATAATATATCAAGTCACTAAAAAATATAGAGTTCAGAATTCAGAAAGGTAGAAAACACTGCTAATCAAATAAGTCGGCTTCTATCTGGACTATTTCTGGGAATAAACTTGGATATCCTCAAAGGTGGGTTTTATTTATTTATTTATTTTAATTTTTTTATTTTATTTTATTGGGGAACAGTGTGTTTCTCCAGGGCCCATCAGTTCCAAGTCACTGTTCTTCCATCTAGTTGTGAAAGGCACAGCTCAGCTCTAAGTCCAGTCACTATTTTCAATGTTTAGTTGCAGGGGTGCACCCCGCCATCCCATGAGGGAGTTGAACCGGCAGCCTTCTTGTTGAGAGCTTGCGCTCTAACCAACTGAGCCTTCCGGCCACTCTGGAAGCTCAGCGGCAGCTCATTGTCTTCAGTCTAGTTGTGGAGGGCGCAGCTCACTGGCCCATGTGGGAATCGAACTGGCAACTCTGTTGTTCAGAGCTCGTGCTCTAATCAGCTGAGCCATCTAGCCGCCCTTTTTTTTTAAATTTTTTAAATTAAATTTATTGGGGGTGATGTTGGTTAATAAAATTATATAGGTTTTAAGAGTACAATTCTATAATACATCATCTGTATATCGCATTGTGTGCTCACCACCCAGAGTCAGTTCTCCTTCCATCACCAGATATTTGACCCCCTTTACCCTCATCTACCACCTCACCCCCCTAACCCTCTGTTAACCACTAATCTATTGTCTGTGTCTATTACTTTTTGCTTCTTTGTTTGTTTGTCTTGTTCCATTGTTGCTTTCAGTTTTATATCCCACATGAGTGAAATCATATGGTTATACACTTTTTCTGTCTGACTTATTTCACTTAGCATAATAATCTCAAGATCCATTCATGTTGTTGCAAATGGCACTATTTCATCTTTTCTCATGGCCAAGTAGTATTCCATTGTGTATATGTACCACATCTTCTTGATCCAGTAATCTATGGAAGGATACTTTGGTTGTTTCCATGCTTGGCAACCATGAATAATGCTGCAGTGAACATGGGGGTACATGTATCTTTACAGATAAATGTTTTCATTTTTTTCTGGTAGATACCCTGAAGAGAGATTGCTGAGTCATACAGTACCTCTATTCTTAATATTTTGAGAAACCTATTTTCCATAGTGGCTGTACTAGTTTACGTTCCCACCAGCAGTGTATGGGGGTTCAAGAAGGACAGTCATGTGGAAGGATAAGGGAAGCAGGGTGCTGAGGCTGGCTGAGAGATGACTCAGCTGTCCTGTGAGCTTTCTTCGTGGATCTGACCAGTAATGACAGGAAAGATAATTAGGCATGTGAGAGTAGCCCAGGGGTGCAGAGTAAGGTCATGGATTTCTCTCCAGGATATCAGGCCCTGAGTCAACATATGAGGGATAAATCTCATAAATCCCTCATGGTGCAAACCATTAGAAAATGAAATGGGCCCGCTTGGTAGGTGGTGAATGCATTGTCACTAGACATGTCCTGAGGAAGACAAGATGGAGAGACGTTGGAGAACCCAAATGCACCATGATGAGGCAGCAGGACTCTTGGTTCTGATTTCAGCTCCACTCTTAACTGGCTGTGTGACTTTAGACAAGTCGCTTACCTCTCTGGGCCTCAATTTTCTCATCTCTAAATCAAGAGGGTAGGATTAAGAAATGCCCAAGTCTCTTTCAGTGTTGAAATGTCATGGGTGACGCCCAGTGTCCTTCGCTTCCTGACTGGCATGTGCCAGTATGGTTCTTATGCCTCAGCTATGAGGCCCATTGTGTCTGCAGACTATGTTTCAGCAGGTGCAGGAAACACAGAGCGGCTTACTTGGAGTGTGACAGCTCAGGCCTCTGTACAGAAACTGCTCTGGCATCAAATTCAAATCACCACCCCCAGTGTCAGTTGAATTTCGCCGAAACTTCAACAGGCTTTCGCCTCCTGCTCACTCAAAACATACTTGGTTTTCGAGGGCCTGCTTCATGTGCAGGTTGCAGGAAAGATCTGACAGACTTCTTTTAGCAGTCAGTTCTCCGCTGTGCTGGTTTTGTTCAGAAGTTTTGAAATCCTCTTCACTCCATGTCGTGGCATAGTTTCAAATATGGACACATATCTCTTCACTCAAGTCGACAGCACTGAAAGTATCTGTGGATAGTTGCATTCCTCCATTCGGCCGGCATTGCAATCCAGTCAGGAGACCAAGGGGGTTTCCTGATGGAATGAGGGCTTTGTTTATAATGTGTGCACAGCGGGCCTCCAGAAGCTCGCGTTGGGTATTCATTTTGGGTTTGAATGGAAGACACAGCTCTGGATCTCTGGAGAGATCACTGAAGCATTTTTAATTTTACTTTCTTAAAGATTCTGCTTGTAGGCCTTCACTTATGTTATGAAGTACACTATTATGTTAACTTATAATCTGTATGGTTGATTTGTTCCCAGGAAATATGTAGCAATCTTCAAGGTTTGTTTTTTGTTTTTTTCATAAAGGGAAAACATAAGAGCGATTCTGCCTCCAGGGGACTGGTTTTCAACATTTCTTCAAAGAGAACCTTTAGAAATACCTTTGCATTTATGATCCTAATGGGTATATTTGGGGACTACCTTTTTTACATGCCCATTGCACATATAAAATTCATCCTTTATAAGACTCAGGTCAGCCGTCAGCCCCTCCGGGATTCCTTCTGTGACACTATCCCCCATATAGTTTCTTAGGGCTGCCGTAACAAAGGACCACAAATGGAATGTCTTAACACAGAAACTTATTCTCTCACAGTTCTGGAGGCCGAAAGTCTGAAATCAAGGTTTTGGCAGGGCCATCCTCTCTCTGAAGGCTCTAGGGAAAAGCCTGTTTTATGCCTTTTTCTTCGTGTCTGGTTTTTGTTAATGTCCTTAGTGTTCCCTGGCTTGTAGCTCCATGTCTCCCCTCACTGCCTCCATAGTCACATGGCTGTCTCTCAGACGTCTGTCTGTCTCTTCCCCTCTTTCTATAAAGACACCAGTCACGTAAGACAGGTCCCACGTTAATCAAGTGGGACCTTATCTTGATTACATCTGTTAAGACCCAAGTATTTCCAAATAAAGTCACATTCACAGGTTCCAGGGGAGTTACATATATCTTTACAGGGGGACAAAATTCCACCCATAGTCCCTAACCCAGACTGGTTTGATGCCCCCTTCTCTGTGTTTCCATAGCACCTTTTTAAAATGTCTCATAAGAGTTATCCTACTGTATTGTCATTTTCTGGGTAGTTGTCTCTGCCACTAGACTCTCACCTCCCCAAAGGAAGCCCTCATCTTACGATGACTTTGCAGGCAGAGTACCTAGCGAAACATCCAACACCGAGGAGGCACTCCGGTGTTTGTCCAATGAAACACTTCGTCATCATTGTGATCCTTTATGTGTAGTTAGTGTTAATAACATATCTACGTAAGGGTACATCAGTATTATTTTACACTATATATATGTTGGATATAATTACTATGATTTATCGTGTATTTAGCATGTGCTGGATATTATGTTAAACACTTTGGTGTTTTTTTTTTTAATCCCATTTAATCCTCACAAGAATATTAAAATTTAGATATGATTATCCCCATTTTACAGATATTACAAATCAGACTTAGGAAGATGAGTTAAATTTCCTGAGGTCACACAGCCAGTGTGGGGGAGACCCAGGGACCTGGTCACGGGTATATTTGACTGCAGATTTGGGCCCTTAACGCTTTGAAAATCCTGCCTGCGCCATATTGTCTTCTCGGACGCTCCCGATTTGTGGAGGTGGTTTGGTGTTCGTGTTCACAGTCAGCTAATGATGAAGACACTGAAACCCAGAGAGGTTAGGGCGCCAGTCGGCCTCACGGTCACCCTGCTGTGCCCACATCCTTTTCCTTCAAGATCACCTGTTTAAAAACTACTCTTCTTGTTCATCATAAAATGATTTTTTAAGACTATTTGAGAAAAGGAGGACATAGAATGAAAAAAGCTTAACTTTGATAGTTCGTGTACTTAACTGACATAGAAGAGCAGGGCTTGTAAATGGCAATGGGAAACTATCAGGAGAAACAGTTTCCCCGTCTTCAAGTTGCCGGAAACAGAACATCCTCCCGTGTCACATGGTTTCTCTGTTGAGAGACGCGAGATCATATTTTGAGTCAGTAATTCTTTTGGAGGAAGGAGAGGAATGGCTGCATGTGCGTCAGAACCCCTCCAGCCTGTCTCTCTACCCTGCACAAGCCCAGGCTGTGTCTCCCACGTGCTCAGCATCCCCCCAGACAGGATGTCTCACCTGAGCCTCAGGTGGGAGGAAGCCCCGCCTCTGAGACTCAGCACCCATCTGGGCTTGACACTGGTCAGGCTCTGCCCTCTGCCCCAGCACTGATAGCTGGGGTGTCTGCCTCCATCCCCAAGCCCCAGGCCTCGGTTTCTGGATCCTGTCTTGCTTCTCCAGCCTGAGTCACAACTCAGGTAACTTGTACGATTTCCTGTAAGATTGTAAGATTTCTTGACTTGTGACACCGTAGTGTTATTGCCAGACCTCAGGTTCCCTTGGACTGAGTGAGAACCCTGGACCAGGGTGGTTCAGACCCAGGGACCTGTGGAGAATCTGCTGGCCTAGGTGGCCTGCCTAGTCTTGTGTTTTGTCTGCCGCTAACAGTCCCTAACTAGGACACGACCTGCAGTGCTACCATGTGGCCTGATTACCGCCTCCTTTCTCAGAGTATTCTCTGTGAGGACTATGTCCTGCTTTCTGGGCCAGACTTGTGCCAGCACTGACAGCTTACCTCTCTCCCCTCAACTGCATCCCAACCCAGCGTAGTGTCTACGCTCACACCTAACCCATTTATGCCCAGCCCTGACTGGAGATAGGCCTCTGTTATCTTTCTTTCAAGTAGGGTCTAGTTCTCACTTCACCTATGAAACTTGTTACTAAGGCATCGATTGGGAAGGGCAGACAAGGGGCACGCCAGGGCCAGCAGACAAGGGTGGAGTGCACAGCCAGGACGGCCCTCTGACCTGGCAGAGTGCACAGCTGACTTTTAGTGGCCGATGCAATGACAGTGAGGAAAAAAACTGAAATGCACCGCTCGAAGGGCCAGGTCCCTTCTGATGTGATCTGTCTCTTCAGAGTGGCCACACTGTTGCGTGCTCACCATACCGTAGCCCTGGGCTATCATTCGGAATTCCCCAGGCCTGGCAGGTTCTCCTTCCTGGATGGCTCTGATAATCCTTTGAGCCTCAGATCATATTTTTCAACTCTTCTTTTGAGTTTGGTGCCCATCCTTCATGCTCTTCTCAAACCCTGTGATTCCCCCCAAATGGGGAACATATTACAGTTACCTCTGTTACTCCAGATTCTGGCAAGAGGATGTGCCCAGTAAAGAAAGAAAGAATGAATGAATGAACTAACGAATGAATGAACGAACGAATGAACGAATGAAATCACCTTGCCTCTAAAGTCCTGACTGCAAAACCCCAACCCGTTATTTGAAAAACCCCGTCTAAATGGATAAAACACTGGACACTGTGTGAATCAGTAAGCAGGGTATCTGTTTCTGTTTTTATCTTGTCCAACTGGGAAAAAAACAACTAAAAAGAAACCTTTATTGAGCTTGGCCTGGCCACCTCTGTGCTCGCAGTCAGCTGTGCAGAGAGGAGCTGGTGGGGCCCGCAGTCTTTGAAATATATAGCAGTCTTTGAAATATATATCGCTTCCTCTTGTTTCAGTACACTTCCTAAAAGGAAGTTCTATAGACTTAATCGGATTCTTTCTTGTGGCAATCTAAGTTTTCTTCCTCCTTTCCCTGAGTGGAATTATAACTCATTATCTCTGAAGTTCACAGGGGCACCTTTCTAAGCAGGGCAAGGAATTGCCTTAGAGATACATTCTCTCCTCACCTTTGTCTTCTGTGCGTGTGTCTTTCTCAGACTCGCAAAAACTGTGCATTTGCTTTAATGACTTAGTACATAATAGGCTCCTGTGCTATTTGAGAAAACAATTTCCATCTGTTCATATATTGTTAAAAAGTAATGGGTTCTCTTAAAAGAAAAAAAAAAGTTTAATCCTTCCCTACTTCCTTCCTCCAATACTTAATTTCAGATCCTTTGAGGTCCAACATAATTTAAGTGTTAATTCCTTTCTAAGCTCTTTTCCAGCTACTACCCTCACCATGCAGATTTCATTAAACCTCAGAGTCCGTTCATATAGATGTCTCAGGAAAAGCAAAGTAACTCTTGCTGCATATTAAAAGGTTTTACTCAAGAGAAGTGTTTTTCGTCCCCGTTTCTGAAGATGTATTTATTTGGCCTTCAAAAAAGAAACCAGAGGTATGTTACAACTAAAAAAGAATGCAAGCCCATGTCTCTCATCTCATCTCTGGGAAACATCTGGTTATTGTAATTTACAGGGCTCTCATTTCTGGGTTTGCAGCCCTGAGTGGTTTTAGCCTTAAATCGCCTTGTGTTGGCAAACAATAGTGAGGGCCAGGCCAGGAAAGAACCAGATGAGGCTTGTGTAGGAAATGAGACTAAATAAAGGCATCAGCACGCTGATATTCCCATTTCTATTTCTAATATATTCACCTTGGAAGCCAGTACGTTATTTCAGTGACGATGACATTGAAAACCATTGTATTCTGGAAATTCTCCTTGGCATCAGAACGCTACGTCTTTTTTTTTTTTTTTTAAGAGTAGAATACATTTCTAGTAGTGGCATGTATTAGGTGAATGATGAAATTGGGTCATTCTAGGTAGAAACTTCGAAGTAGTTAAAAGAGACGTATTCAAATAAAATATAGAGCTGAGACCTGGGCTGTCGTTGTACTCTGCCAAATGTTTGCTTTGTGATGCTGGAAATGTCACTTAAGTGCTGTAAGCTTCAATTTCTTTACCTGTAAAATGGGATTACAACCTGTGAAACTTCATGAGGATTTCACATGAGTAACCCCAGTCTAAGTCTTGTCTCTGTGACTTCCAAACATTTATGTCTTTGCATATCCCTTGGTTTTGTGCAGCATTTAGGGTTAAAAATATCAAAACCAAAGAAAAAAAAAACCCTCATTTTCCTGAAGCCCCGGTGGTACGCTATCAAATTAAATGGATTTCCTAACAAAATGGGACCGCAGTCCTCTTGGGGATGTTGGTCAGAATCACCCTGCCTCTTCTGTTCAGCCCAGAGGAGTGGAAACATCCATGGTGGCTGGAGGAAAGCTGTCATAAACCTTTTCCCTGAAAGGGAAAGCTTGTGCTGGTCCTTCTGCGTGCTCTGGAATGGCTTAGTAAATCCAGGTCCGCGTGTCATTTCACCTGCCTCCGAGCTTATGTGACATTTCAGCACAGGTAAGCAGAGAGGCCATGCACGGGCTGAGGCTCGACTGTACACGAGAAACACAGACGGGGAGCGGCAGGAAAGAAGAACAGGAATGATCCATGAGAAAGAGAGAGAAAAAGATAGGGAAGTGAGACAAGGGAAGGGAATTTCATCCGTGAGGACTGTGGTGGAGTGTCACCGTGACTATGCATGTTTTTCTACCTAGGAACAGGATCACACCACTTGGGCGAGCATCTGTTCCCTACAAACAGAAAAACTCTCAGGAGAAGGGTCCCTTCCAGCTCCTCTAGAAACTCAGTACCTTTAAACAGTCCCTGCTCTTAGAAAAGTCTTACTTATTTATATATATATGTATGTCACCTTTGAAATAACTTGCTTCATTATCACAGTGAAACAATTCAGTGTTTATATTGGAAAACTCATTCCTTTTGCCTCCTTCCGTTTTTTACAAAGGGCATAAATTTGTTTTCTTAAACAGGGAATAAAGATTTCAGAAGGGTGGTCAATTTGCTGATTGAATTACAGGAAGAAAGTGTGATTATCCAATAAAAGATACAAATGTCTATAGCTAATTTTATGCCTGCATGTATCTAACTCAGCCATAGTAATTATAATCACTCCTTTTTTATTTTTTTATTTTTTATTTCCTGGGGGCAATAGATTAGGTTGGACTGAATGCATCATTATAAAATAGGCACATGTAAATTGAACTTTCCTAAATCTAGGTCAATTGGATAAGAAGGCTCTTTTGATTAAAGCAGGTTGACAGATTCACAGGATACTTCAACGTTAAATGATATTTCTTCCTCCATTCTGGGTCATAAAGCAGTGTAGGTAACACACCAATGTGAAGAAACAGAAAATCACCTTCACAATAATTGCCGAACTTCATAGTGCATGGGTTTCCTCTTGAATATGTTGTATTCCGTTCTGCCACGTTAATGTTTTAAATAATATAATGTTCTTTTGGTGTAGTTTTTCAAAAGTTCATCTTTTAATTTTGCTTTACCTTTCTGGAATAGCTTCCCATAATGCTATACCTAATCCAGGAGAAATTCCTAAAGACTAGCAAGCATAAAGTCAAATTATCTTTTCGGGAAAATACGAAAATTGATTTCAGATCCTCCAGACATAGTGTTATCTTGTGTACTTTCCAGACTCGATCTGTGTGTCAGGCTTTGATCCAGGCCTCAACATGATGACAGGGATCACCCCCATTAACCCAATGCTACCTGGCCTGGGGCTGGTACCGCCCCCACCGCCAACGGAAGTGGCTGTCGTCAAAGAAATAATCCACTGCAAAAGCTGTACTCTTTTCCCTCAAAATCCAAGTAAGTGACACCTGTTAGAGATGTTTGCTTCTCAATTTAAATTTATTTTTTTTAATATCGTATTGCATTCATTTCCAGATGGGACTCACAATTCTTCCACATCGATACACAGAGTGGGGATCCATTCTGCAGAAGTTCTTTGTTTCTAGGTTAGAACAAACACATGGGGATGTGTCTGGGTGTGTGTCCAAGAGATGAATCAACACCTTGGAAGCAGGATATGTGATTTGGGGGTAGATATCCAGCATGAAGAGTCTTCCACATGCAATGGAAGCATAACTTTTGCTGCAAATGCAGTGTGAAATCTGTGAGCTCTTCCGTACATCTTCACAAATGTAGGAGACAAACTGAAATGTTTTCTTGCTGGATGGAAAATTGAATTAATTTGGCAGTTAGCAATTTGGGATAGGGAGGAGCCTGCATCTCAGAGTTTCTGGGACAAATTGCATTTGCTTGAACGAAACATACATTTGATGAAATAAATGGGCCAGAATTTTTTTATTAGTTTTTTAATTCAGCCTCAGACACTAAGTTTATGGGCTTAAATAGCTAGGACATTTTTTTTCCTATTAATCAGTGTTGCCTTTTTTTAAGTGGACTTTTCAGCAGATTGCTTTAGTAATCTACATATAAACTAGGTAAAATGTTGTGACAGTGTACATTTTATCTTTTTATACAGCCTTTCCCAAACTTAATAGTTTGCTCATTTAAATGTGAATAATAATAATAAAAAAAGCATTTTTTTCAGGCCCAGGCTTTCCCAGCCAAGTAAGTACCATTCTTGCTTTCAGGTCCCAGCCCCACCCTCTGCTTTGCTGTGCCATTATTCCACAACAAGGCAAAGCAGATAATGAACCGAGGTTTTTTTATCATGTTGTCATTTTATCACGCTTTGTACGTTGTGAAGTTTTTCTTTCCCATTCTCTGGGCCCCTATATTATGAAGGAGAAATGAAATTATGCTAACATTTGCTTTCTCTTCATTCACGGGCCATCATAGGCACTCTGGGTGGAAATGAACCCGAAAGGTAAAGAAAGCTTGGGAGGTGGAGGGGAGAGGTACTGAAAATCAGGACAGCCCGCGATCAATGTAAGTTGCTATAGAAATGTATCATGACCCAGAGTGGAGACAGTTACTCTGCAAATTTTATTTTTGCCAGGTGAACCAGAAAAAAAATAATAATAAAAATTAAAAAATAAGAGCTCAAAGAAATCAAAGGCAAAACCCTCTGTTTCGTTGTGCTTAATTATTAGATCTCCCACCTCCGTCCACAAGAGAACGACCTCCTGGGTGTAAGACTGTGTTTGTCGGAGGATTACCAGAAAATGCCACCGAGGAAATTATTCAAGAAGTCTTTGAGCAGTGTGGTGATATCACAGCGATTCGGAAAAGCAAGAAGAATTTTTGTCACATTCGCTTTGCCGAGGAATTCATGGTTGATAAAGCCATTTACCTTTCCGGTACTTTGCATTACATAAGGGGTTTTCTAGGCACTTTGTTATGTTTTATGATGTTAATATGAGTTTATTCCCTCTTGCCTCACCGTTTGGGGCTGGGAAAGGAGGAATTCTGCTTTTCCCTTGGCTGCAGTCTGTGAATATACCTCACGGGACCGCTTTCCCCCTTCCAGTCTCCAGGAATATTCCATCAAGTTTCTAATTAACGATCACAAGTGCTTATTAGATGAAAAGCAATATTATGAAAACTGAGGGCCATTATTATTGAATGTCGTTCTCTGGGGGAATAGAGTCCTCTCTGCGCATAATTTCAGTTTTTCAGAAGGGGTTCACTTTCTAGACATCAGGGGACCCAAATCAAGGTCAGTTCTTTGCAGAAAATCGTCCACGGGCCCTGAGGGAAAACCCAATAGCATCACCCAATTGCCAGTACATTTAGCTTGGTTAATCCCACCCCATGGTGGTCCCTTCTTCTTTGGTGCCAATTTGTATGGGAGATGTTTATAGATGTTGAAATTAGGCTGCCACCACCTTCCACTCTGTATATGAGCAAGTGTATGGAGTCTGTCAAGAAGGCTTTGGCGGAATCTAAGAATTGTGGGGTTGCTATTGACATGTGGCTTTGGAAGGACGTGCTTTTAGATTTAGCTCATTGCCATTTCCTCACACTATCTATCTGCATATTTCAGTCTGTCACTCTGCACACCACCTCCCTATTCGTGAGCCACAGCTAATGCAGGAGGGTGAGAAAAGAATAGGAAAAAAATTAAAGCACATCTGAACATGACTAGTAGGTTTTCTTGCTTTGTGCAGTCAGCCCCTATTGCCATGAAATTCTCTTGCAAACCCCAGAAACCTTGGGGTTATTCCAACAACGCAGAAACTTTCCTGAGCTAGATAATGATACAGAGAACTTTAAAACCCTTGTTCCACTAAAACCCTACAAAGCGAAGAAAAAAAAAATCTGACAGCATTCCAAAATGGAGATGGAAGACAAAACATAGAATGACGATATTGTACAACACCCAAACAGCGATATTTTCCATTTCACATATTCTTGAGCTGTAGCCTCAGAATGGTCCATTAAACAACTTGGGGATTCTGCTGAGTGCCTGGCAATGGGCTTCACATGCCTGGGGCCAGATAACCTCTCTCGGAGACTCCTTTCCCTCATCCTGCAAAAGTGCGATAGTAACTGTACTGCCGCTAGGATTCTTATGCGGAATAAATCAAAATAATGGATATTGCGTGCTGAGCAGGACACTTCAACATAGGGACTGTTCAGTGCGTAAATGGTTGTTTCTAACACCAGTACGCTGATGATGATAAAGAAGGACTGGCTGTTGTTTCTCAGGAACCCAGCCCTGGGAACGTGGGTTCTAATCACAGCTCTACCAATAAAACAATTACTTTCTGCCACCTGATTAAATGAGCTGGTTAGAGTGGATCAAAGCTGCTTTACCACACGGACATAGCACAATGTTCAGACCAGTCAGAGTCCCCATAAGACAGTGCCAAAGATGAACAGGCCCAAATGTTGGCACGTTAAAGGGTCACCTTTACTGATGCCTTGATGTCACATTTCTGCCAGCTCGGACCCTGGCCTGCCAGTCATTGGGACCCTCCATTGCTCCCCCATCTGCCCCTTTTGGGGTGGAGGAACACACAGCGAAGGCCTCACCTCCGGCCTGCCAGCCTGGGTGCATGGGCATCCCACAGCTCTGCCTTGGCCGCCCTGCGGAGGCTGCAGCACCCATCCCAGGAGAATCCGAAAGGCTGATGACCCGGAGGGGCAGGAAGGCGGGAAGCCTGCTCGTCGTGCCTGTGGGCGCCTGCCAGCCAGCCCAGCTGGAAGGCCTGTTTAATTTTAGGAACGTTCACATCTGAAGGCCAAGCTAATTTTAGACTCAGCCTCATCAGGGTCTCTTTTAAGGCCTTAATGATGATGTTTTGGTGAAAGAGAGGGTGCTTTTTGGAATCAGAAATGTCTGCAAAGCAGTGCTCTGGACGTGAGCAAGGGAAAGGTGCTTGGCCAGCTGGGACACTAGCCAGTCCTCGGCCTTCCTGCCAGCTCAGCTCTTATGTATTTGTCACTGTGGCCTGCAGACTTATTAAACCCCATGGCCCACCACCAAGATGCACTCACCTTAGCACTCATTCTGCTCATCTGTGATCTGATATTTGCATTTTTGATAGGTATTGTTATGTCTTCCCATTTTTCGATAACACTGTTGAAACTTAGGAATAAGAGGGTCATAAATGGGAACCAGATGTGAGATCTGTTTCATATTTGTAACTTCTCAAAGGTGTGACTGTGCCCTACTGGGGAGCAGCCAGCCTCCACAGGGATTTTCAGCTGAGTTTCAACCCCAAATGCCACGATAACCCATTGAAATCTACCAGGAGAGCTTGCACACAAGCACTGAGCACCGCACGGCCTAGCATTTCACAGCGGTGTCTTCTTTGCAAAGGCCTTACACAGCAAAAAAACCCTTATTCTGCTCTCTCCTCTGGCTGCCCCAACAGCTGCAGTCCTGCTGGAACTGAATTTACATTTTTAAAATCTGAGGGCCTCAAATGAAAGAGCAAGCTCAAAAGCCAAGTCTTCTTCATTTGCAGTTGGGCCGGCTGTCTGGTTTCAGTTCTGTAGCTGTTGATTTCTCAAATCGAGTTTCTGCTCGCAGTCTTTGTAAGTTGGGTAGCTCAGTCAGTGCCCCAAGACTTGCAGGCCCATGTTTTGCTCTGGCTCTGAGTGCTCCTATGGGTTCCTGCAGCTTCAAAGACAGGGTGGACTGTATATGCAGCGCCACCTGCCAGATGAGGGGCTGCAGGCCTGTAAGGAAGGCAGTGGCGAGGCCTCTGGACTGAAGGTGACACATCCTTCTGCGTGCCCCAGAGGATAAGTAGAAATAGAACAGCATTGCAGTATTGCCCTGGTAATGATGGCTTCTGCAGCTCCCGAGAGAGAATAAAGTGATAGGCTGTGAGGGAGGTGCTGTGGAGCTTACTTTGTAGATCTCTTTAAATATCATAGATACTCTTTATTTACTCCTACACCACCTCCTTCTAAAAAGAATTTAAGACAGCTTATCCAATCAAGTTACAGTAAATTGAAACTATGAAGTGAAGGCCATAAGAAAAAAAGGTAGAGGGGGAAGAAAAAAAGTCCTACATACCAATTTTGTTCTTGAGCTTCCTGGAAGCCAGAGGGAAGAAGGAGTTAGGGTAAGCGCCTGATTTTTGGGATCTTCCTCTTGGTGACATTGCTTAAAGATGGGTAGGTGACCGTCTGAGACACCTCCCAGCAGTCTTTTTATCCCCAGATCTCTAATGCGCTCCACTGGACAATGCTTCCAGGTTACAGGGGAGAAGGATAACTGCTTCCCACCCCGATGGCAAGGGTGCCCTTGGTAAGGGCTGAGCAATTAAGCCAGGGCTCTCCTAGCGCCCTGGGCCACACGGTGCCGCTGGAGACTGCAGTGTGACCAGACTTTCTGTCCTTTCAGGTTACCGGATGCGCTTAGGCTCTAGCACCGACAAGAAGGACTCGGGCCGCCTTCACGTGGACTTTGCCCAGGCCAGGGACGACTTCTACGAGTGGGAATGCAAGCAGAGGATGCGCGCCCGCGAGGAGCGGCACCGGCGCAAGCTGGAGGAGGACCGGCTGCGGCCGCCGTCCCCGCCGGCCATCATGCACTACTCGGAGCACGAGGCGGCGCTGCTGGCCGAGAAGCTGAAAGGTAGGCGGCGCCCTGGCGTGTGTCCTCCCCACGCGCGGGAGCCCCGCGGCTGTCTCTTGTCCCTTCTCGTGCTGACGTCAGGTGAGCGGGACGTCCTGGAAGCCAGACCCCTGCTTGGGACCGAGCGCTGCCCCTCTCCGCGCGCTCCCCACGGCGCTCTGTGGATGTGTGCGTACTGTCCCCGAACACCACTGCCGGGGAGGGCGCAGCAGCGGCACGCCCGCAGCAGGGCCCTGCCTCCGGGCTCCTCTGCGGAGCGGCCACACCTGGCGCCCACACCTGGCGCCCACACCTGTGACCGGGGAGTCACAGGCTTCTGCTGCTCTGGGGAGTGAAGCCTTTCTTCACGCGGGTCAGACACCGCGCTGGGGGCCTTGGGGGACAAGACACACGTGGAACAGTATCCCTGCCTTCAGAGACTGAGTTGAAGGGACTCTCCTCACTCCTGAAGGATGAGTAGCACGAGAAGGTGTCTGTTTCATTTCTTCAGATGTTTGCGGTTCTCCTCTCCCGTGGGTGATGCTGTGAGAGAGAAAAACACGGAGGCTTTAGTGCTGGCCCAGTGAACCACGATGGTGGGAGGGCCAGATCGTGAAATTAGGATGCTGTGTGTGTGTGTGTGTGTGTGTGTGTGTGTGTGGACTTTTTTGTCGTTAGTAATCTAACTTGTGTGACCTGAGCAACATCCGAGCGTTTTACAGGCAAATGAAGGTCAGCCCCTCCTCAGGTTGTGGGGTGTGTCAAGTTTTAATGAGAGTGCACAGGTCCCACTCACTGGCCACACAGAGGTGGCTACAAATGAATGATTAACTGGAATACAAAGCCACTCACGCGACTGTCAACCAAGGTATAAGCGACATGCTTTGGGAACTCAGGAATGAGTGGAGTAAAACGTTAAGGAAGGCGTCAAGAAAGTCGTCACAGAGGAGGTAGCATTTGAACTTCACAGGATGAACAAGATTTTTTTCCCCAGGAAAAAAAAGGGGCATAAAGACATTCTAATC